>NC_030431.2:12148082-12170582 GCF_001660625.3 Ictalurus punctatus | reverse complement strand
GTTCCTTTCCCAGTGGTTTTCTGCACCACGATGACATTAGGTTTGGAGGTCATGGGAATGGTGGTGATCTTTGTGGTGGTGCCTGTCATTTATGAGTGCAGACATGAAATCACACTAAGCACTATAGAGATCAAGTGTTTCAATTATTCAGATTCGCTCTTTTTTTCCCTGCTTTTCCTGAGTCTGTCTGTGAGTGTCCATCTATTCACGTATTTCTCATTAAGCTCATTGCAAACTTCTAATCATTACAACACATCATGTAAGGATTTATGTTTTATATTTTATCATGCCATGACTTGACGAACACCTGAGCAGCTATGAACTTTTGCAATAACTATACATTCAGTGCAACATTCACTGAAACCTGAAAGAACAAAGGCTTCGGCAACATAAATTCAAACACCCTGTGCCCCCCCGCCCCCCTTTACTGCCTGTTCTCCCATGAAATTACCGGACACTATGTTGGTGCTGATGATCTTCCCGCCCAGTGTAGCAAGAGACTTGGGAACCACTGTTATAATGCTGCCGCTGGTGGTTTTGACGTATGTAGTCCCAGCAGGTGTCGTGGCCATTCGAGCTCCGATGGATGGAGTTACTGTGGGCCGGGTGTACGTAGCCTGGGTCCCTGCACACAAAGGACACACACTAGATATGTATACATTTTATAAGGCTTTCCAAAAAGTCAGCAAAAGGAAAATACAAATCGTTGATGTCATGTGTATGTTCACATTAGCGTTAGGTTTAATCTAAATTTTTCCAACACAGCTATGCATTGTGCTGTAAGGCATGTTTCCATTCAGGTAGAACTGAGAGATATATCGATATAAAATCGACATCGTGATCAATTATAACGCTCTATACTTTTCTGAGATATTGTTAGTATGGTGATGTATTTGTTTATTGTTTTTAATAATTACAAATTAAATCTTACTGAATAGGTGTGGTTGATTTGATGTAAATTAAAAAAAGTTCTTTGTCTTTGTAGGCATTAAAGAAATCTATCGTCAAAATCAGTTTTATTGTTTTTTATTTGTTGTACTGTTTTGCGGACAGTTTGTTAAATTATATCATGATATGCATTGTGTATCGCAGAGATGTCCTCAAGTATCGTGATATCGTATTTTTATAATATCCCCCAGCCCTTTACTTTCAGGTTGTGTCCAAACTCAAAATTCTCATTATAACAGATGGAAACCTGACTACTTCTTATTCTCACAGGAATCTCTGCATTAGCTACACACACACACACACACACACACACACACACACACACACACACACCAACACTGTGTATTACATTGTTTAGCAATGGGTATGTTTCAGTTCGTTGGTTTTGATGAGTTTAACCAGGATAAGACTTGGGGTTAGTGTTCAAACCTTAGGTACCTGTAGGGGTGGAGACCAGTTTTGTGGTCATGATGGCGCCATTGCTGCTCACCACCATGATGGGACCAGAGCTGCTACTCGGCATGGCTGCATTCGAGGGCTTCGGCAAAATCTTACTAGGCTGCATCTGCTGGGTGATGATCTTTACACCTACAAATATATGGCCCAAACAAGAGATGGATCTTTTTGCATCTGGCAAGTTACATGAGAGAAAATGATTGAAATGCCTAAAAACCATTCCACTCATATGTTTCTTATACAAAGATGGTTATGGAAGACAAAAAAATACATATTAAGTGAGAAATAAAGTTCTAATATAAAATTGACCCATATCACACAAATGATAGAACCTAATCTGACTGATCATGCAAATGCTTTCAAAAGTCTGAGACCTCCAAGTTATATTTTGTCACTCATAAAAACACAATATTAGTGTTGATATATACTGATCAAGAAAATACTGCCTTACACATATGTTAAAAAAAAATAAATTCCCATTGATATTTATATACATCCAGTGCTGTGGAAAAAGTATTTGCTGGTTCTTCTCTTTTTGTGTACATCTCACACTAAGTACAGCTGTAATAATCTTTGGGCAAATGATTTAAGAACAGACTTTCTCTCATGTTTTAGTGCTTATATATAAACTTGAGGAAATCGTTTCAGACGTTCTCGTGAGTTGAGTTTTGTAACCTGAGATTGTGGAATCCAGATGAAGCGAGAGCTTGGGTTCTCACCTGACTCTTGTTTGATCTGTATGGTCGGTTTGGAGGCCGACACTGTACTGGTGGTTTGAGGTGAGGAAGAGAGAGGAGACGCAGAAAGGCCTTTGGGTGAAATTGACTGTTGCGGCTGCTGCTGTTGCTTGGGGAACTGGAGGATCTGAGAGGGAGAACCCACCAGAGCTTTGGGGGAAGGCATTCTCGCTGTGGCCACCTTCACTGCTGCTGTGGAGCCAGCTGGACAAAAGGTGTACACACACACACACACACACACACACACACACACACAAACACAAAGAAAGAGTTAATCTGAGAGAAAATTTACTAAAGAATTTATAAAAGAACTAAGAACTAAAACATTTCTACAAAATATACTGACGAAATACAGCAAAATGAAATAATTATGTTCTCTCACACACACCATTTTAAAAACACATTGATTAAATTATTCCCACACACACTTTAACTTACTTTGGGCCACAGTGGACATGACCACCGTAGGAGTGGAGGACACCACAGTTGTCACGGCGACAGGGCTAGGGGCAGTGGTGCTGCCAGCTGAAATCACCATGGTCTGCTTCTGACAAGATGATGTGACTGCAGAGCTGGACACCAGTTTCGACACAGCTGCATAGTTATGAGACTTGGAGAGGATATTGGGAACAAAGCTGGAGCTTGCAGAGGTCGTAACAATAATGACCTAAGGAGAAACAAAGACGTCATTTCATAAAAGCAAAAAGGGAAGTAGAAAGAGGAAGAGACGACTTTCAGACACAGTGGCTACTTATCTATATGCTTTATACACGGCCACCCTCTCATATAATGATTTACTTTATTATATGTGATTGGCCCAGTCAGTCTGGTTCATCCGACTGCTGCTCTTGCTGTTCACTGCATACTGGCTATACTGTTCTGTATATTTATCACACTCTTTTACACTTGATTTAAAAATTCAGCCCACAGTATGCTAAAGGTTTGCACAGGCTGGTTACCACTGAAGGGATGTTGACTAGTCAGAGGCAGACAGTAAGAAAATTCAGGCAGATGGTAAAAAATGGAGGCTAAATGTACTTTAGCCTATATGAAGACAATTCTACGGTCAACTGCACACTGTAAAAGTCATTAAAAAAATTTTAAATGAACATTCTTACTTTGATTCAACTTTGTATGAATGTAGAGGTGTGCACAAGACAATCACCCGCTCCCAAAATAAATCCTCCTAGAGATATTTTTGCTGTCCTTTAAAGCAAAAAATTCTTTTAATGAAATTTTTGCACTGCGACGCGGTGGGTTCCATTGTGCATGACCAGTGCATTCAGAGCTGTGGGTTGCACTTCACTCTGTAATCTAATTCAACTAGTTTAGAGCAGCACGTACTGATATGGGGAGTCATTTTCGGATGCTACACAGGCCTGAGTTGAACAAGCCAGTTCGCATCCTGGCTCATGATCAGCTTTAACTTCAGCGACTAAAGCTCAGATGCTACATGAGTGCATTTTAAGTATGGGTACATCCTAAAATTGTATATTATGATACACAGATATATTATTTGTGCATTTGCACATTGATTCCAGGGATTTGTATTCGTCACTTACAATGGAACAATAAAACGAAGCTGGAAATGTAACTGCTAGCCGTATGTATGGCTGCCAATTGAACTGATGGTCGATGTGTTTTCTTTGCAGTGTGTTTATTTATTTATATGAGCATTTAACTGCACTTATAAAACAGCCTAAAAATCACGATGTCCTGAATCAGTTTTTTCTTTAACAACGGAAAAGCTGATTACTTTTTTTAATTAGTGGTCAAATGGTAAAAATGACTAGTTGTGCAATCCATACTATATACACAAGTATATGGCTAGAATGACAACAAAAAACATCTTTAACACAGATGAAGAGGCGCAGTGAGCATGTACTGACCTTCTGGGTGGTGGAGTTAGTGGCCTGTGTGCTTGGCTTGGTGAAGGTGATTTTTACTGGAGACATGTGTGGCGGTAGCGAATTTGCGATGCTCTGCATGAGGTTGCTCATCTTTGGGCTGCCGCTCACCGGCACAGTGATGCTCTTTGAGGCGGGTGTGGTCGCTTTAGGCACCTCCTTTAGTAGAACAGGTGAAGAGCCTGAGGAGTTGGTACGCCGGCGTTTACGAGGCTTTTCATCCTCATCAGAGCAACTTACGCCTGTGAGAGAGAGAGAGAGAGACATCTTACAACTCAGAAACAGGCAGTTCTCAAATTATGAAGCCTATGAAGGCTTTTATGGGGAGAGCACTCATGACAGCCATTTGTAGAGTTATTACAAACTGTATGATTCTAAATGGCCATTACTGTGAGGATCAAATAATGGACATTTTGCCCTTAAGAATGATAATAGTATCAGCAACGGCGAAGTGAAGTTCAAAAGCAGCAGGAAAATCTAATTTCACAGGGTTTCCAGTTTACAGCAAGGTTTTCAATGGGCAGAATACATTCAAACACATAAATACACCGCCATATTTTTCAAACGTTTACAGTATGCAACTTTTTCCCATTGAAAAATAACCTGCTTTTAAAAGTCAAATACTTGCTAGACCCAGAGGAACTGCAACTGCGAAATGAAACAGTGCAGTGAAGAGCCATTTCTGGCTTCTGGTATATCTGTTCATTATTAATTTGCAATATTTGTTCACGTTCAGATACGCTTAAATGACTGCAACAAAAGAATATGAACTATTCGGGAGATACTTAACTGAGTCAAAATGTCCCCTTTAAATGTGAAACAAAAGGTTATTTTAGTTCTTTCTACATTCATTCCATCTCTTAAACACGCACACACGATAATTATATTTCTATACATATAAATATATGTATTTATATATATATATATATATATATATATATATATATATATATATATATATATATATATATATATATATATATATATATATATATGTATGTGTGTGTGTGTGTGTTTGTGTGTGTATATATATATATATATATATATATAAATATATACATCCTTTTTTCGATTATATCATGACATAAAGAACACAGAGGAATAGGGCTGCACAATTAATCGAATATCGATAGCGATTACGATTTTGACTGCCCACGATTAAATGAACATGATCGACTGCGATATTGACGTTCAAAGTTAATCCTCCGCTCATAGAAAACTCTGCTGTTTTCTCCACTCAAATCAAGCGCTTCCTACACTTACAGCCAATCACATAGAGCGACGCACGGATGACGCCATTTCGTAATGCCAAAACCCGGAAACGGAGTTTCTATGCGAGCTCCAGCGCTTGCGCGAGGGGAAATCATGACACTAGCTAGCACGATGCTAAATGGCACTACAGAGGGAAACTCAGGGCTTTAACGAGCGACCACTTCACTCGCATTTGCGACTGAAGTATTTTGTGTGACTGTGAATAAATATTTATTCGCACCAGTGTGAGTGACCTGTTCGGAGTTGTATAATACAATCGGAATAAAAACTACAGTAAGTTCAAAATGCATCTACAGTTACTTTCACACTGCTTTTCATCTCCTCAGTCAACCGTACAAGTGTGTAAATACTGCAGAGAAGCCATTATGATGACTAGTAACTCTGTACATTATCTGCTTCTGTCAACTTCCCAATCTCACAACCGCCATCTTTTATTGATCACGCAAAATGTCCTGAACTTTCACCTGCTCGTGTAGACACAGCATCGGGTGGAGTAGAGTAAATTAATAATAATATTACCGCTACAAGGTGGGTTTAATTCAAACTTCTTTATTAAAAAATTCCTCACCAATCATAATCAAGAGCAACTGTTCAGAAGGAGTACGCTGCTGCTCTCCTTCAGGCGCTTCACTAACTCAAATACATAGCGTATTCACTTCATTTAAACTTAAGGTTGCCAGATATCACTAGAAAAGTCATCACCAGTTTCCATGTTTTGATTTAATACCCCTCAAAATCACAATATTATCAGCAAACATGGCAACACTTTACTGGGGAACTGATCTAAAAGGAAAAACTGATAAACAAACAAACAGAAAACTAATAAAATGTAAAGACAGAAAATGTGCTTAGTTATACAGAAATAATTTAATATTAAAAATAGATATTACAATAAATTCATTAAATATAAATAAAATGAGAAATTAAATGATGTTTAATTACTATGGGTTGCATTTACTATCAATTTGACATTAAGCTTAGTTCGCTATTTCCTTAGAAAGCTATTAGCTTTTTTTTCCTAATATGGATCATGCTTGTATTAATCTACTTTTAATTAGGACACTTTATTGTTTAAGATATTTAAAAACAAATATTTTATGCTTGTATCAATTAACCAACAGTATTTCTCATTGCTATTATTTTAATTCAATTAACAGTGACCATGAGCAGAGAACTTACATTTAATTGTTTATAACAGACCTCCTGATTAAATGTTAAACAAAAAAAATGGAGGTGAAAGCAGCAGTCTGTTTATTTAAATGTAAAAGTGCAATAAAAAGATGTTGTCCCTAAAATCAATGAAATAATCGTGATAAATAATCGAGATCTCAATATCAATCAAAATAATCTGGATTATCATTTTGGCCATAATCGTGCAGCCCTACAGAGGAATTTGAATCTGTGTGTGTTTAACCCTCTTACCCCTAAGTTCCCACAGTATTATGTCCCATAACCCTATATTCCCCAGAGAAACAGCACGCCAACCCTGAGTTCCTGGGCCAAAATCAACATTTTAATTTTAACATTTTTAGGCCTTGAAACAACTTATAATAATGTATTTGTGTAATATTACTTTGAAAATGAAGCAGTTCAGTGTTTTTACTAAACTCAGAGCACAATTCTTAACTAGAGAAATTACGAAAAAATGCTCGCTAAAATCCTTCTACTCATTTAGAAGTACCATACGAGCATCAGCGTGGTCAATGCCTTTGAATAAATTCAAGTAAATAATAAATAAATAAATGCATTTTAGTGCCAAAAGTCAAGTTTCTGGTGATGATCAGACCAGCAGGTAGTGTTTTCACGAATGCACAGAAATGGTCCCGTTATGACTCCAGACCCCTGCAGTGTCAGTTGCACTGGTTGATGCTGAAGATGAAGACGGATCAGGGTCTGAATCAGGAGAGTTTGCTTCTCTATCAGTTTCGGTTTCAACATCGCCTGAACTTTCACTGCTGTCACTATCTAGAATCCTCGCTCTCGCCTGTCTAACTGTGTATGTTTTTTCTTTTTTTTCACTGTTTTAGATGTACCTGTGTTCACTGTAGGTGTAACTTTAGCTGGAACACTATTAGCTTTTCGTTTTGGCATTTTTAGTTCACTTCTATTAGTACACCAATATTCACGCTTGGATCAGCTTCATCGTAATGACGGCGTAATGTCATAATCACGTCCTGACATCATCAACCTTCCGGGTTAAAAAATAATAATTAAATAAGTAAGGAATCATAGCAGAGTAATGCCGGTACACCGGCCTTACGGGGAGAACATTTACACTGTAAATCCTCTATATCGGCCTTACGGGGATTTGGCATAGACGACCAAGCCGGTATATCGTAGTTACGGGAATAGATCAAAGATGGGCAAGCTGGTTTTTCGGCCATACGGGGTAAGAGGGTTAAGTACTTACTCTTCACATACACAGTGCTCCCGCTGGGCAGCACTACCACATTGGAGGCGGGACTTGTAGGCCGAGGCGACTTGACTGCAGCTGCTGCACTGATGCTGGGGGCGGAGACACTAGGGGGTGTGGCTGTAGTGCTGGTATATGAGTAACACACTACCACTGCAAAACAACACCACCGTTATCACACATCATCACTAAAGCAATTTCAAACAAGCTCCCGACATATTTCATCCATCGTTATTTACCTTCTTTGTTGCCAGTCTCTGCAGGAAGGAGCAGAGAAGAATTCTGATGTGCTGTGGCACTGGCTACCGCATTGGCCGTCACTGTAAATGCCGTCTGAGGCACCAGCCTGGGCATCAGGGGGACCAGCCTACGCCCTTCAATAGACCACTCTGAGGAGCTGTTAGGCCCAGACATGCTGTTAAATGGAAAAAAGAGGCATATAAGTATATAAAACCCATTTGAATTTTTTAAATAAAGGATTTAAGGCATGAAGATTTCATGTGCAGTGTAGTGAGTTGGCTCTCTTACTGGTATGCGATGGTAGTGAGACGCTCGTCATTCACTGCACGCCGCACCTCTGCACGATGGCGCTCAGTTGAGATGCTGGTGAAAAGATTGTGTGTCAGATAAACAAAAAGTACACTGTGGTTCTCTCTGTCTCCCAGTGACTACATCCACATGGATTTGTTCTTTAGGTAACTTGATTTTATCTAGGTTCAGTCTTCTTTACGACCAGACGGTGTACATTAGAGGTTGACCTGTTGTGGATTTTACCGATACCGATAACTAAGGTGGGCGGTACCTACCGATAACCGATGATCAACTGATTTTCAATATTGATACTGAATGAAAACATAACGCTCTAACTAAAATATTGCTGATCGTTATTACAAAAATAAACAGTGCTGACCATGAAAATGTACTGTGCTTTTTAAATGAAATAAATATATAAATACTAATATATATTAACTATTAACAAATATTAAAGTAAATAAAAGATATACATCCAAACTGAACCAAAAACTAATGCTCCAAATAACAAATAAAAAGAGAGACATCCAAAATGAACCATAAAACACTTCAAAATATAGCTGCAAGCAGCAATGACGGATTCCGCCTCAATATAGTTGACCATTTCAAAATTGACGATACAGAAACTTATCCCACAGTTACAACATTTCAACACATGTGGATCAATGGCAGATTTTAAGTTCATTTTTGTAGTTTTCCACAAATTATCATTGTAGACAAAAATCAGGAGTTGAGATTTTTGGAGAATTACTTCGTGCTGATACAACACTACTTTATTTTGAATTTATTCCTGCTGCTAGAACATTCATTTGATTTACTCTGTGCTGCTATCTCAATCTAAGACAAACACCGCCATCTAGTGGACGATAAATACATTGTTAAACACAATATAACAGATTATAAAAGATCATATTCTTTATGAAATGAATGTTTTTGGAGATATGAGGTTGCCATCGCAGATGTTAACATACTGTAGTGTCCTCTTTGTGTGTGGCACAGATCAAGTCTATATCGAATGTTCCAGTGATTTATGGACACGAGAAATAAGTGCAACAGATGTCAATTCACCAATACATAAATAATTTGGCCAACTTTTATTTGATTCCTCATTGCTTATTAACCTATAGAAAGACATGCATCCCACACATATGTACCACAGTTCAAGTCAATCAGACCTAGGGTTCATGAGGAGAAGATTTCTGTAGCTTTAGACAAATTTTCAATGTAGGGGAAAATCTATCAGGGCGGATATAATGGGTCCCCAATGGCTTATTTTGTTCCTCATGAGGCAAGTATACCAATTTTCAGACATTTTGGACTTGGGGACAGACATGGGGTGGAGGGAAAATCACTTAGAATTTGGGTGTGGCCTGTAGCGCCACCTATGGGCTCATGCGGGCCATTTATGGTATAGCAGTTACTCGTGGCCTGTAGAACCAATGTGCCAAGGGTCAAAACTTTTTAACATTCAGATCTTGAGTTATTGGGCACTTTAGGGAGATAAGGAGAATAATAATAAGAAGAAGTAGAATAACAATAGGTTTCCTCCTGGAGGAAATCCTAATAACACAACAAAATTTGTCAGTGAGAGTTTTTATTTTGCCTCTAGAGATTGCTCTTGTACTGTATAATGACAGCGGGCCCTTCTCAGTCGCTCTGGCAATGGAAAACTATTGGTGTGGATTTTTGCCGATCACTGATAGTTCCAGTAATCGGTGCCGATTAATCAGCAAAACTGATCAATTGGTCGATCTCTATTGTACATGAGATTTTTCTTTGCATTCTGAGATGCTGCATAAATCTTGAGGCATTTAAAAACACACTCTGTACACAGTTTTTATAGTAAATCTGTTGAATCTACCTTAATACTTTGGTAAGTTCTCCAAGCAGGTCTTTCTTGTCCTTGGTGAGATCACCCTGGGCACGAAGCGCACTGATCACTCCGGCATATGCCTCCAGCTCTAAACGCAAACCAGTCACAATACAGTTCCACATGAATAATATGTTTAAAGAGGTCTTCACATTTCAGCCCATACAATCGATCAGTCACATGTCAGATCACAGATTATAGAAGCATCTCACCAAGCTTGCGCAGAATTCGTTTACAGTCATCTCGGCTGAGGTCGAGAAGCGTAGGCCACACCACCGGCATGGTGGAAGGCGGCTGGGGCTTCTCCTGCTGAATCATCCACTTTTGAAAAACAGAAATGAACTATCAAGAGCAGAGCCATCTTTTGAATAAACAGATTTGTTTGCCAACACTTTTTTTATGACAAAAAAATGACACTTAATGACAAAAATGTCATTTATTACTATATCATTTGTGTTGCGCAAGTCACAGAAATAAGTTGTTACCTCTGGGAGCCAGTGAACACTGTCAGAAATGTGCACGCTCTATTTAGTGTGGATCTTCTAGAAAAAGTGATACCCTTGAAGAAAACCATAATTAAGAAAAAAAAATAATTTATGTCATATAAATGTCATGTCATAGCTGTAAATGTTTCTATTTAAAGCGCATCTATTATGGTTTTGAAACGTGCCTAATTTTGTTTTAAAGGTCTCATACAATAGATTTACATGCATCCAAGGTCAAAAAACACTTTAATGTGCTCATTATTTAAAATGCAGCATTACGTTTTTTTCCTCAGTGTCACAAACAACTTGTAAATGATTGTTCTAAAGGATTCATTCTAAACTCCTCCTTTCAGAGAGCATACTTTGCTCTGATTGGTCAGATGTCCCAGTCTGTTGTGATTGGTCTACTGCTGTCAGCAAGCAGCCAATGAAGACCAGAGACAGGGCTTTTTTATTATAAACCTAGTAGATTAGTACAGGAAGTAAGTCTGGAATTACTAACAATTCTTTTCAACTGTTCAGAATCGGTTCCTTCTTTTGGGAGTCAATAACTCTGTCGCGCACTCTGATTTTTGCAGACTTTTTACATTCACAAACAGCTCTATAAAACATTACATGAAAGGTAATATTTAAAAAACCACAATAGGTGCACTTTAAATATCATTACAAGCTAACAATATTGTGGGACACATTAAGAATACGTGCCGTGCAAGCTGGTTTATAACAACAGCATTTATAGATTTTGTTGCCAACTTTGTGTCTAGATCTGATGCTTTTTTTAATTTAAAAAAAAAAAAAAAAAAACAGCCTAGCAACAAATCTAGCAACTTTCCGAGCAGCCGCTAGCGACTGTCCTGCCTCGATACAGCCCTCCATCTCATCACAGCTGCTGGTTATACATGTTGCGAGAGCAGGTTTGGTCGACTCACCAATGTGGAAAGCTTGTCTGAGATGTGCTTGTACGAGCCGATGTTCTCAACCAATCACTGCTCAGCGTTATTCCCAACAACCAATCAAAGACTGCCTGCACAATGACGACTAAAATGATCGTCATGATTATTTTTGCTCAATTTTAATCACGATTATTGTGAGAATTACCAACTTTTTAAAATTTCACTTCAGCGTTCACCTATTTTTTTTTTTTTTACAGCCAAGTCAATAAAACGTGTTAGAACAGAACAGAAATACAGTAAGTAATTTCCAGTAACATACAGTAAAATTTTCAACTCATTCAATATAATGAACAGTGAGGCTCAGGTACAGCTCCACGGTTCTGCTTGACCACAAGTCGGTTTGGGGCAGCAAAATATTCAACAGCGCAATTTTCTCTTTCTATTTCCAGTCCATATTTCACAGACAGCTCAGGCAAAGCAACAAAGAGAGCGCAACAGTTCACTCGAGGCAAATAAATGACTTGTGATTCAGCCCATAAGAAGGATGAACAATTCACAACCCTTTCCGGATTGATGTTTTCTGCTTGCTAATACATCACTATTGTAGACGATTATGCTTAATTAATTCATTAATTAATCATGGGAGGAAGAAATCATGAAAACATGATTCATCGTGCAGCCCTAACTACCTCCATCCATCCATCTTCTACCACTTACTCCTTTTCAGGGTCACGGGGAGCCTGAATCCTATCCCAGGGAGCATGGGGCACAAGCCGGGGTACACCCTGGACAGGGTGCCAATCCATCGCAGGGCACAATCACACACATTCACACACCCATTCATACACTACGGACACTTTAGACACGCTAATCAGCCTACCATGCATGTCTTTGGACCGGGGGAGGAAACCGGAGTACCCGGAGGAAACCCCCGCAGCACGGGAGAACATGCAAACTCCGCACACACATGGCCCCAGCGGGACTCGAACCCCGGACCCTGCCCTAATTACCTATGTTCACCAAATGTTTGTAAAGAACTCCCATCTTAGCTAAACATACAAGTAATACGAGTTATTCCATCTGTAACCTTTTCCTTCGTTTCCCTTTCCCCAGCTATCAATATTACTGCTTCTTTTCGAAATGATTAGAAATTAGAACAAATAAATAGAAAGTACAATAGTTTGCAAACATGTAAATAGTTAGTTTCTGGTGCCATTACGAAAGATGATTTCTATAATAAAGAAGTTATTTAATATGCAAAGAAGTCTACGTCATTTCCGCTTCTAGCAACAGTTTCAGGATGCAGTCGTTACTTTCCCCTGAATACACACTTAGCAGCACTGTACTGTAGACAAGCCTGCTCACAGTCTGAGACAGAAATATTCAGATGTTAATCAGAAATTTTAACTCGACGGGAAAATAACAGTGCAACTTAATCAAGGCACAAGCCAAAGCAGAACCGAAACATCCGGGATTTAAGAGTTTTTACAGTCAGGACTGACTCCGTTAAACTCCTACTCTTAAAAAATAGTCTTATACTGAAAGCAGAAGATGGCGATGGAGGAAATCCTCTACCAAATCATCTGCAAAAACCGACTACAAAACGAGTAGATCCCTGATGGAGAAACAGCTGTTGTTACTCATATATACATATCAGTAGATAAAACACCAAAGTGACACTGATCGCGTTAATTTTATTTTATTCTGTTTTTTTTTTTTTTTTAAATCCCTCATCAGCACCAAGAGGATTTTCTCTCAGTTTCAGTTGGATTCGTCTGCTGGGATTGGCAGGTTTGATATTTAACCTCGCCTAAACATTAAAACAACATCAAACCAGCACACTTGATCCTTTTAACACCTTTGCACGAAGGAAACAAAGCCTGTCGTTTCAAAATGCAACCGTATTACCAAAATATAGGCAAAAATAAGCACCAACCTTTGCTAGACACAGTCCCCAAAGTCCGCCATGTTTAATGTTTAATCGACGCCAAAACAGAAGAGCCGAAGCTATAGCTGTCCGAGAGAATGCCTTCACGCAAATATCGCCCTAAAGGAAGTACATTGCAATTGTTTTTTTATGAAACCTTTTTATTACCATTACAAAATGTCCACATATATATATTTGCAGAGAGTATTCCGATATTTTAACTTTTCTATGTTAAGCCTGATTGTCAAACTTTTCCCTTTTATAGCAGGCACTTTTTCAGTCTCCCAATCAGGTCCACCATAACAACAATAAAATGCAAGGCACGGAGAGAAAGCTGCAACTGTGGTTTTCAAGACTAATGCAGGCCATCTCTGTATTTAAAATGGTTATGGTTTAAAATGGTTACATTATTTAAACACTAATCTAATTCTGGGATTTCATTAGATAATAATATATTACGCTCTCGGACACGGGAGTCATGAGTACAAAATGGTAATAGTCCCAAAATAGTGCATTAAACAATGAATAGGGTCCATATCCATACAGTGACTTTGTGTAATTAATGGTTAAAAAAAAGATATCTAATCTAATTATAGCGGGATTTTATGAAGGAAACGTTGGCATTAATTGGATATCTATGATGAAATTATTCGGCAAGAGACTCAATCATTCAAACAGTCGCAGTACAGCGACCTCTGGTGGAGACATGTAGTTCAATAAACGGACATTTCCCCAAGTTTGCATAACTGACCAAAACACCAAATAAACACTGATAACGAAGAACAAATACTGGAGACGATCAGTATGTCTTTAAAATTTCTCAAATGTAGTTCAACAGAACAGTCAGGCCACATTTGTAGAGCTCTGTGGAAGTAAACAGCTTTTGGGAATGAAAGCTGGAGCTGTGAGTAGAATAGCATATACAATTCCAAAAAAAAAAAAAAGTTGGGATGCTGTGTAAAATGTAAATTAAAACAGAATGCAATGATTTGCAAATCTCATAAACCCATATGTTATTCACAATAGAACATAGAAAACATATCAAATGTTTAAACTGAGTAAGAAAAAAATATGGTAATTTTGAATTTGATGACCACAACACGTCTCAAGAAAGTTGGGACTGGGCAAGGAAAGGCTGGACAAGTAAGTGTTACTAATTAGAAACATCTGGAGGTTAATTAGCAACAGGTCAGTAACATGATTGGATATAAAAATAGTATCTTAGAGAGCAAAGTCTTTCAGAAGTAAAGATGGGCAGAGGTTCACCAATCTGGAATTGGGGTTGTAATAATAATGTATACATAAAAATGAATAAACATTACGCACAATAATTCAAATTGTTATAGAAACTACTTTCCTTTTGTCTAACAAAACAATCATTCTAATAAGAACATACAGTCAGGTCCACAAGTATTTGTACAGTGGCACAACTTTTGTAATTGTGCCTCTGTACACCACCACAATGGATTTGAAATGAAGTAATCAAGATGTGATTGAGGTATCGACTTTCAGCTTTCATTCAAGGAATTCCTTAATTTAGGAATTATGACTGTGTGGTTGTTGTTTTTTTGTTTGTTTTTTTTTTGTTACAGAGTTCCTTCATTTTGCAGGCTCAAAAGTAATTGGACAAACAATCAATCATAAATTTTAGGATTATTTTTAATACTTGGATGTAAATCCTTTGCAGTCAATGACTGCCTGAAATCTGGAACCCATGGACATCGCCAAATGCTGAGTTTCCTCCCATGAGATGCTTTGCCTGGCCTTTACTGCAGCCTTTACTGTAGCATAAGAAATCCACCTACCAACATGTTTGACCTGCATCTGCATGATTTTATACATTGCACTGCTGCTACATGAATGGCCGACTGAATAATTGCATACTTGAGAACGTGTTTCAGTGTACCTAATAAAGTGAACAATGAGTGTACATCAAATCTCCACACTAGCACCTTATGTTAACTATAGAAAATTATGTATAAACATGGTGTGTGCAATGTACAGAGACAAACACACAGTAATAGGACATGTCTCAGTTGAGCATTGTATTGACAGATGATTATTGGCATTTACAGCTGTAAAGAAAGCTTTGGTTTCAAAATAATGTTTTAATACCACAATAGTTATTTTCCATAAAATACAAATGACAGTTTCTTTATGAACTTTGGGTATGTTTGCCCCTTTACCTTTTTAAACTCAAGTCACATTGACGCTGAGTGGAGAAACACAATTATCTTTTGCTACATTGATTAATTATTTGATTCACATTTCAAATGTACACAACATTTGCACGTGCAAAACAAAAAAAACAAAAACAATGTCCACTGCTCATTGACAATTAGTAACAATAATAATATTAGTAATAAGAATAATGTCTAAACATGTATTTGACTCGGAGATGTCCAATAAAAATAAAATGTCCAACAGAAATATAGTGAAAGGTTGTTAATTAATAATTAAGAGTTTCAAATAAAAATACAGAATACTTTAAACATTTGATGGCAGTAACTCGGTGTAAATTTTCAGTCGTACATAAACCTTAAGCAATATTGCTCACAAACCCACACAAATGTACCACCAATATATTTTAAATAACTCTTTTAAAAAAAAAAAAAAAAAAAAAAAAAAAATGATGATGATGATGATGATGATGTAGATAATGTCCCTTACAGACAGCTCAGGCTGTGATTTTCAAGATGGATTAAAGCAAGTTATATAGTGGCATGTTAAGCCATATTATTCTACAAATCACACAGAAGGCATCACCCCACTTGCAGAGAGCAAACAAGAATTACAGCAGAAGCACATTAATTTGTTATAACACAAGGTAAAACATTACAGAATGGCTTCATGCAAAAAGATATGGCAAATACAGTACAAGTACAGTCACATTCAAAAGCACCTGTAAACACTCAACACCAAGCAAGATGCTGTATATACACTTACAGTTCAGAACATTAATATGCCTGAATTCATACTTAAATACATACTTTTATGTCAAAAATGATTTTTTTTCTTCCAGCAAAAACCTTCCCCTTGCACAGCCATATTGAATTACATACAACTGCAAACAAAGTATTCTGATCATCCTTGAATACTAAAATAAAGTGCACTTTTTCAGCTTACACCTGGCATCTGGAAAATATTTTTGACAAATATTATTACGGTATCATATTTAATCCAAATATGCTTTAAGGGTTTCCACCTTTATTAAAAGTTAACCGAAACGATGCCAAGTTTAAATCATCTTGGTTTCCCGTCAAAACGGCTCACTCTGAGCGGGTGAAGTCTCCGATTTAAAGGACACCATTACTGAATGTGATCGGTACAAACTTCTGAGCCTGCTGAGCACCGATTTCTGCCACATAAAGTGCTCCAGTTTTCTGATCCAAGTCCACCAGGTGAGGTTTAATGTCATCAGCGAGCTGGATGGAACTCACCACTTTACACTGGCCAATGATTCCCACAGGTGGAGCCTCCAGCAGAGTGACACGGTTAGTGTTTAACTGCACGACCACCAGGTACTTCTGGTCAGGGGTGAGCCTGTGGAAAAAAATCAACTGTACTAGAACACAATAAAGACAGGTTTTACATCTTAAACCACACTCCATGATTACCCTGTGGTACAAGAAGTGTAACAGTGTTCAATGTGTGTCAATATCACAGGCAACCGATCATTTCCTAAGTGACAAATCCAAACAACTGGCTTTAGATTATTGTTATAACTGACTGTAGTAAAGACTAGAAGGCAGTGGTTTAGTTTTACATGGTTTAGATTTAATCTTATATACACACTATATGGCCAAAAATATGTGGGAACCTGACCATCACACCCATATGTGGTTTTTCCCCCCATGCAAATTCCCATCACTGGAACTAAGGGGCCTAAACACGTTCCAGCGTGACAATGTCCCTGTGCACAAAGCGAGGTCCATAAAGACATTGAACCCACTGAAGAACTGGAATGCCGACTGTGCCCCAGGCCTTCTCACCGACATCAGTGCCTGACCTCACTAACGCTTGTGGCTGAATGAGCACAAATCCCCACAGCCATGTTCCAAACTCTAGTGCAAAGTCTTCCCAGAAGAGTAGAGGATATTATAACAGCAAAAGGGGACTAAATGGGATGGGATGTTCAAGAAGCACATATGGGTGTGATAGTCAGATGTCCACAAACGTTTGGCCATATAGTATACTGTACATTGGCAGTCAAAATGATGTATTATTACAGTTTAATCATTATTGCTACAGACCAAACAAAATGTCACAGAATAGCAATTAGCACATTTCAGTGGTCTACTAATTATGCCTCAGGTTATGTTAGTATTAATTGTAAAACATATGTATGTGGTGTGGTCCAAGTTACTAAAGAGAATAATAAAGATTTTGGCCTTTTTCGAATAGATTAGATATAGACTGATCCAATAAAAGGAAGTTATCTCTAACATTTCACTAAACTCATTGGGGAAAACCTCTCCAGACTCACATATGCTCATCCTTGGTTAGATTTTCAAACTGTATATTCTATAGGCTATAATAAATGGTGCTGTGCATTTTACGTCTTTTAGCTCTTGGCACAGTTCCATTTGTTGCATGTATATAGCTCATGAATATATTAATCATTTACCAAAATATATGAAAAGTAGGGATGCACCGAAATTATTCGGCCGAAAATAGCAAAAAAAAAGCACTTCGGTGTTCGGCCGAATAAGTGAAAAGGCCAAATAAATTTGACGTGTTTGATGAAGCGACCAAATAGCCTAGCAACCAGAGTGAGACGCGCAAATGTCACGACCTCCATTTCCGGCAGCACGCTCGGAGAGATGAGGGGGCGCGCGCATGCACGATCTACATGCACGAGCGCTCAGCGAGTACATGCTCTTCGGATGTTGACAACCATGACATTGTTTACCATGGAGTGCGTTTGTTTTGTTTCTGTTCCGGAGTATTCTGTCACGTCACGAGACTTAAGGGAGTAGAGTACGGAAGCAGGTGTAGGTAAAGACGTATTTATTTAAGGGCAGGCAGACAAATCCAAATCGTAATCCAAAAAAACGTAGTCAAGACAGACAAAGGGAATCAAAGTCGCGGTCACAGAAAACAGGTTCAAAACAAGAAACATGAACTAGTACTATGGACTGGGAGCGGAAAACCAGCGGGGACTAAATTAATTAATCTATAGTTTAAACTAACTAAATCTATCAAGGAACATAACATTAACAACGTATCTAACTATACTATATCTACTATAATACTCCGCGAGGTGTACAGGGACACGAGCGGTATATATCCCCAATATAATCAGCCGTATATAACCGAATAGAACCATTTTTGAACTCTTGTCAATGTACATTTTTGTTGTAGGCTACAGAGTGTTACATTCTTTCAGCAGTCAGTTATAGGCCTAACATAGGCTATTCAAGGGGGGCTCAAAGATGACCACATAAAAATATATTTATTTTACTCATTTATTTATTTAAAGTTATATTGTGCCTTGTTGCAGTGTTAAATAAATATTTTGAAATTGTAGTTTTTGTAATTGATTTTTTTCTTTAAAAAGCAAGAAAAGCACATTTTGACCATTTAATTTATGCAATGGTGAAAAAAATAGCAAAATAAATGGAAAAAACGTGTTCAGCGTTTGGCATTCGGCCAAGTTTTTTCCATTATATTCGGCTTTGGCTTCAGCCAGGGATTTTCATTTTGGTGCATCCCTAACGAAAAGGTTAGAAAGTAAAATTTTTCTTAGGGAATTCCGAATTCGATGGAGTAGGACGCGAAGTTGGAGGCTCCTGCTGATTTCGATTAAAATTGTAATTAATTTGTGCTTTCCGTTGAGACAATATATTTTGACTTATTCTACTCTGTTTCCTTGTTTGCAATTTTAACTTTGTGGTATGTTAAAATGTCTGGAAAGAACACGAAAACCCGTGGTAGCATTCAGACACAACTGAGGCCAAGTGTGCGCGCCGTGAGCGGGTCTCCTTCTCCCCCTGAATCCACATCGCCGAGCGGTGACCCTGACTTCGCCTCACTCAGGCTTGAGTTGCTGGCTTTACTGAGGAAGGACATCACCGATATTTTTAAAGGGAGCTCCTGAAGCTCCAGTTGACTCTCGGGGAAGCGCTGTCTACTATTCAGCTTGACCTGCAGGCCGTGAAAACACATCTGGCTAGTGATAAAGTTGCTACTGAGGCTACCATATCAACACTGAAAGGTACTGCTGGGGAAATGGGGCACGCTCTCTCCGGTTGCACCGATGACATAGTTCATACTACTATCGAGTCTCACTGAGACCGTGACTCAATTAGAGAATAAATGTGAGGATTTGGAGTCGAGGTCACGGCGAAATAAAGTTAGGATGGTCGGCGTTCCAGAGGGCGCTGACACCTGTACAACTGCTGCTGTAGCGGCCTTGCTAAGAGAGGCGTTTGGTCCTGAGAAGGAGCCGGTTTTGGACTGGTCCCACCGGACCCTTCAGCCAAAGCCCAAGCCTGGTGAACAACCACGAGCTATTGTGTGCAGATTCCACTATCACAGTGACTGTGTTGACATTGCGAGAGAGCCATGCGAGATTAAAGTGAGGGATCTGACCATCTCCGTTTTTCCTGACTACACAGTCAAGACAGCCCAGGCCGCATTTAACGAGGTTCGGCATCAACTTTGTGGTATTGAGGGAGCTCGCTATGGAATACTTTACCCAGCTCGGCTTCGCATTACATATAACAGTGTTCAGAAGGACTTTATTTCAGCGGAGGAAGCAGGAGACTAGGTTAAACTCTTGATATCGGGGTTAACTGCATCACCTACACAGCGGAGTCTTTTTCGCTCTTCTTTTATTTTTATTTTTTGCACTCGGCCTTCCAGCTCTACAGAATTCGGATTTTTATTGAAGATATTGTCATTGCATTACTCCACCTAGATTTTGTGGACTTACTCCTCTTAAAATTTACTTCTGTATTAATGTGCTTCTCTGTTTTGCTGCTCTGACCGGGTTAGAGTTTCTGTTTATTTAATTTTAGTAGTGTTATCTCCTCGGCTTTACGTGCTACACTGTTATATTATTTGTTACAAATCTTTAAAAGGTAAGGACATTATATTTATTATTGTGTGCAGACTGTTTATCAGACTTGGTAATTTTGTTGGTTACTTCGGCTTACTCTCTGAGTTGTTTTCACATTGTGGACAACGTTGAGTTTGGAGGATTGTGAGAGTAAGCAGAACATGCCAATGCTTTGAAGGATGTAATGTTATTTAATTGCGAATCTGTTTTTAGAGGATTTAAACCTACCATGGTGAACAAATTATATTATAGAATTCAGGCAATTTTACTGAGGTTATCTTATACAGTGTAGCAAGTAATAATCTGGAAAGACCTTTGTAATATCACAGTCTAAAACTGGATTTAAAGAGAAGCAAATTAGTAAATGAATCACACGTAAATGAATCACATGAAAATGTATCACTTGAATATGAATCTCATGAAAATGAATCACATGTAAATGAACCATATGAAAATGAATAAATAAATTAAAGACAAAAAAAAAAAAAAAGAAAGAAAGAAAGTTAATTTTTTTTCAGCCTATGGCTACATGATCAAGGACAAATGTGGGTTCTCTGGCAAGACCAACTGAGAAGCAATCATTCAGAGCATCCTGCCTGGAACTTATAATGCTTACTCGAATTAACATTAATATTTGTGTTACTTTGCATATCTAATATAATTTCAGATATCTTTCCACTGAAATGTGCAACAATCACCTCAAAGAAACAGACTGTATAGTCTACAACAGCATGAAACATACCAATTAAAATGCGACCACATACTGAGTGTTTATCCCCCATCGTCAAGTCTCTGGTAGCAATTGTGTCTTACCTCACAGAGTAGGGTGCATCGTCTGTGAAGCAGCTTCCCCATGAGCCCAGCCAGTCCCCTGTCACAGAGTTAAACACCTGAATCCGCTTATTTCCTCGGTCTGCAACCCACACCTGACATGCAACACACAAACGATGGATATTATACAGCTTTTCCACAGTGTACAACAAAAATGTACTGATGTAAACATGTATGAATGATGGGAAAAATGAGGATTATAAATATTTTGGAGACATACCCTCTGGAAGTTATCGACAGCCACACTGTGAGGGATATAGAACTGCGAGAGTCCCTCACCTTTCTCACCATGCATCCACACCACCTGCAGGTCTACACAAAAACCCACACAGTCAATCAGAATTTTCCAACAACAGCACATCCCAAAGTGCTTTATTCATCTTGTACCACAACAATTTGCTAGTGATTATTATGACAATGATTTTTTTTTAATTAATTAAAGAATGACACAAGAAAGAAAAATCATTTGTTTTTACTCCTGTTAATAATGCCGGACTCCTACAGAGACTGGAGTTTTTACTTTGAGCAGATTGATAGCTGCCTGAAGAGAAACTGTAACTAGTGTAAAATGCTGCTGCCAGAGTACTGATATTTGGAAAAATAAGAATCACACATATTTTAAAGATGTCTGCATTTGGTTCTTTTGGGATTATTTTTTTCTTAAAAAATGTTCGCAGATTAGTGCCAAACTCTGGGTTGTGTTTATGTAGTGCAGGAATCTTTTACTTTTATAAAACATACAAGTAGGTGATGTTTTTTTTAGACCACCTTTGATTTTTAATGCAAAGCATAAAAAGTGATTTACTGTACATGAAAGTTTAAGATGCAGCACAAAGCCATCTGATCTAATCTGTATTTTCTTCATATTTTATGTTGCTTTTATTTTCAGAATGTATGACTATTTTAACTGATCATTTTTTTCCTTCAGTATTTTACTCACTTTTTAATTTCAGTTTCATGTATTAAGGCCAGAATTGCTCCACTGCACTCGGCTTTTAATTTCACGTAAACTCTGGAATGAAAATAAATATTTATTCCATGTGTATGTATAAACAGTACGAAAGTATATTAATTAGGAATATGCTTTCTGCCTATTTTTAATACAAAAATGAACTGTAAAAGTTGATAAATGGATAAATGGATATTCATTGTAAAGTTGTTATGCAG
>NC_030431.2:12120582-12135582 GCF_001660625.3 Ictalurus punctatus | reverse complement strand
AAGCTAGAAGGCTAATGGAAAATGTTTTGTGCATAGATGAGACCAAAATAGAATTTTCTGGTTTACATGAGAAGTGCTATGTTTGGAGAAAGTAAAACACTGTATTCCAGCATAAGAACCTTATCTCATCTGTGAAACATGCTGCTGGTAGTATCATGGTTTGGGCCTGTTTTGCTGCATCTGGGTCAGGATGACTTGCCATCATCGATGGAACAATGAATTCTGAATCATATCAGCGAATTATAAAGGAAAAGGTCAGGACATCTGTCCATGAACTGAATACCAAGAGAAAGTGGGTCATGCAGCAAGACAATGACCCTAAGTAGACAAGTCATTCTACCAAAGAACGGTTAAAGAAGAATAAAGTTAATGTTTTGGAATGGCCTTAATTCAACAGAAATATTGTTGACAGACCTGAAGCAAGCAGTTCAGGATAAAATTCCTCCAAGCTGATGTTCAGGACTGATCAACAGTTACCAGTAATGTTCAGTTGTAGTTATTTCTGCACAAGCGGGTCACACCAGACACTGAAAGCAAAGGTTCACATACTTTTCCACTCACAGATGTGTAATATTGGATCATTTTCCTCAATAAATAAATGTTAACCAAGTATAATATTTTTGTCTCATTTGTTTAACTGGGTTCTCTTTATCAACTTTCAGGACTTGTGTGAAAATCTGATGTTTTAAGTCATATTTATGCAGAAATAAAGATAAATTCTAAAGGGTTCACAAACTTTCAAGCACCACTGTAAATATCGTACTTCTGAATTTGCAAACCACCTTGGACAACAGCTCTACATTTTGCTCAGTTTTAAATGACAGATCAAAACTTAAATGATTAAATGTGTAAATCTCTGCGTGAACTCACCATTCCCTACATCAGTTATCCACACGGACGGGACACCCAAAGCGTTGGCCAGGAAAATGCCATGAGGCATCTCCAGTGTGCTGGTGTTCCAGGCGTGCAGGAAGTCTCCATCTGTACTAAACACCAGCACTTTGGGGATATTCTCACCTCTCTGCAAGAAAACAGTGTGTACACCTGAAACATTTCAGTGACATATCATCAATTATGTGGATGTGAGCATGCTTTAACCTCACCTGTGCAACGTACACTACGCCAGCCAGATGGTTCACAGCCACTCCGAAAACCTCTCCAGTGAAATGCTCTGAATATTTTGGCCAGGAGACATCCAGCTTGTAGAGGGTTCTCCCCGCAATGCTGATGTCCCTTTTACGTCCTGATGCTACGTACTTCCCAAAAATGATCATACAGAGGGAAAAAAGATCAAATACAGAGCCTAGAAGAAAGATAGCTAGCTAGTAATGGTGTACAAAATGGTTCTTTTTAATGATTCAAAATCATTTAACAGTTCCGCCAGGATTTCACAATTTCACGATCACAGAAATGAAAGCAAAATCAAGCAAACTCCACAATGTTCGGTGGAGCTTGGAATTTTTTGAAATCACAACAGATTTTCAGAAGATGCGTCATGTGACGTCATCGCAACGCGCAATCAGCCAAAGCCCACTTCGATTCCCGTGCGTTGAACAGGAGTACAGTTAAAAGGTCTCATTTACCAACAAACATCACTGCGAAAGATCGTGCAAAACAATTTCATGCAATTCAAGTAGTTTTCTGCTTTAAAAAACAAACAAACAAACAAACAAACAAACAAAAAAAAGCACAAAAAGCTCTGCAAGTTGAATTGCAAAATTTGAAAAAATGCCGCAGCAAAATCAAGCATTTTTGGCCAGAACCATCACAAAAAAAAAACTTCACTAAACCCTATATGGACTGCTTTAAATCATACATTAAAATAATTTTGATCCATTACACCAGTGAGCTAACTCATTGGTTAGTTCAGGTATAATTTACAAAACTCTTAAATTCTCATACGGGCCAGCATTTAACCCCAAACCCCCCTCCCTGTTTTATTTTATTATAAATTATAACAACATTTAAAATAAGGACAATAAATATATTAAGGATGTTTATAATTACGTCTCCCGTTGACCCATCCATAGCTGCATTTGCAATGAATGGTCAAACATATCTGTGATTTAAAGACTGTCTCCATTTCATGTTGCTCTCTTGTCTGTGAAAGACTGTTCCCCATATTTTCCCCTGAATGTTAGGAATAATATGAAGCACAGCCGTCTGTCTCTCTGCTGGTTTGTGGTGTTATACAAATTCCCCGTCCCTGAAATTTCTAGCTATGAGCCACCATGTGAAGACAGAATAAGAGACTTTGAAACATTTCTTGGATTCGAGCATAACAGATTGGACTTTTGCATATTTGTGTGCATATTGTACACTCTTGGGCAAAAAAAAGGGTCAAACCCACAATGGCAAAATATTACGCTTTTAATGGTCTTAACAACAAATCATTGGTCAGGAAATTAAACAAATAATTAAAGTAGCGTAGTATGGGATAGCTTTTGCCTTTGATTTCTTTAAAATGTTTAAACCCTGTGAGTAAACTTGCA
The DNA here is from genome assembly GCF_001660625.3 of Ictalurus punctatus. Lineage (NCBI taxonomy): Eukaryota > Metazoa > Chordata > Actinopteri > Siluriformes > Ictaluridae > Ictalurus > Ictalurus punctatus. Next base: position 12,133,090 of record NC_030431.2, on the reverse strand, counting down.
GACAGCTTTTTATTTTTATTTTATTTATTTATTTATTTATTTGTTTTATTTGTACCTTATTTTACATTTTGTACATCTTAGTTAGAATTTTACTTCAAACATTTTAATCATGATTTTTACATTTGTGTACAAGATGACTATAGAAGTGAATTTCCCCGTTTCTAGCTTTTCCCTAAACAGTTCACGACAGCAAAACTAAACAAGCAAATGGTGGCACAGGAGCTCTCAGAAGTATATATGTTTAATTCTTGCAAATTTTCTGACCAATGATTTGTTGTTAAGACCATTAAAAGGTTAATATTGTGTAATTTTGGGCTTGGCCCTTTTTTTCTTTCTAGCCCAGGAGTGTATAGTCTTCCGGGATTATTCACATGTACACTACCGGTCAAAAGTTTAGACACGCTCATTCTTTATATTTATACAGTCGGATGCACCGAAATTATCCAGCCGAAAATAGCAAAAAAAATAAATAAAAAAAAATAAAATAAAACCACTTACGGTGTCCGGCTGAATAAATGAAAAGGCCGAATAAATTTGACCGAACAATGACGTGTTTGATGATGCGACCAAATAGCCTAGCAACCAGAGTGAGACGCGCGAAGCTTTAATTGCAGCAAACATGTCGGCAGTGTGGAAGCATTTTAAAGTGTCAGAGAAAGATGTAAGAAAGGCCGATAAAGAAGTAGGCATATGTCTAGGACAATTATTCATTTGTTGTGGGTCCATCCACTTTTTTGCACTCTTGTCAATGCACTTTTTTGTTGTAGGCTACAGAGTGTTACATTCTTTCAGCAGTCAGTTATAGGCCTAACATCGGCTGTTCAAGGGGGCTCAGAGACAACCACATAAAAATATTTTATTTTACTCGTTTATTTATTTAAAGTTATATTGTGCCTTGTTGGTAGCCTATGCCTGCTGGAATGAAAAAAAAATGTTCAGTGTTAAATAAATATTTCGAAATTGTAGTTTTTGTAATTGTTTTTATTTCTTTGAAAAGCACGACAAAATAGTAAAAAGCACATTTTGACTATTTAATTTATGCAATGGTGAAAAAAATGGAAAAAATGTGAAAAAAAACATGTTCGGTATTCGGCCTTCAGCTAAGTTTTTCATTATATTCAGCTTCGGCCAAGAATTTTCATTTCGGTGCATCCTTATTTATATTTATATTTATTACCCCCCCCCCCCCCCCCCCCCCATTTTAGAATAATAATAATGTCATCAAAACTCTGGAATAATACAAGTGGAACTACGGGAATTATGCTGTAATCAAAAAATCCAAAATAAATAAAAATAATTGAGTATTTTAGCATGTTCAAAGTAGACACCCTTGTTTCCTAGGATTTCCAGAAATGTTTTCTCAACCGATTTCTTGAGGAATCGCGCTGAGATGTTTTTTTGGTTTTTTTTAGACAGTATTAAAAGGAGTTCACATCTAAGCTGGACACTTATTGGCTGCTTTTCGGAATATTTCGCTCTGAGTCATCCGTTTAAAAAAATCTTTTTTTGTAAATAAAATGTTAGTTTTCAAGTGAAAGGAATTAATATGTTAGTACAATTCTATTTTTGTCTACATCACTGATTTCACACATTTAATCACACACCTTCAGATCAAAAGGTTTTTAAGATCATGAGAAACGTTTCAGCCGAGGGTCCACAAACTTTTGACCGGTAGTATATGATCTATATAATTTGCTTCATACTACAATAAAACACTCTTCAAATTAAAGAAAAGATTTGGTGTTGTGTTCACGGTTGTGCTCCGTGACTGCTTTTAGCTCAGTCCAATTCGACTGATGTTGAAAAATCCATCCACCAAGTCTCAAAACCTACCAGCTCCCAAAACACAGTAAGGCCAATTACAAAATCTTAAACAAATCATTGCTCCAGGATTCCTGGTTTGATCTGAAACTGGGGTTTCTGTATGAGCTCCATGGGTTTCCTCAGGGTTCTCTGGTTGACTATGCTAAATTATCCCTGGGTGTGAATGTGTGTGCATGGTGCCCTGCGATGGACTGGAGTCCCATCAGTGGTGGATCCCTGTCCAGGATTGAGCAGATACTGAACATGGATGAATGAATAACTGGAGAATAACTGGAAAATAACTGGAAAATGGCAGCTGGTACGCAGGGCCCAGCATGTTCGGTGTTTCAGCAGCGACAGCTAATATATTCAGTGTACGAAGGGTTGAGTTTGTTCAGGTCGAACGACTGAACGTTTTAAAGTAAATTTTGTTCAAACAGTAACGGTAGAAGTGAATCAGTAAACCATGTATCATTTCTAGTGTAATGATCCGTTCGTTCAAAATGATTCGGTTCTTCAGGTACGTCACTCCGCTAGCTAGGAAAGCTATAAATCAAAACTGTGCGCGTTCTGGGTGGATGCACCTTGACAGCCACAGCAAGCATGGTCATATTTCTTCACCTAAATTAATAATTCCTTTATATATCAGGAAGTTGTTTTATTAAATTGTTAAGCGTTAACCAGCGAACTAGGTACCTGCTCTGCACCCAACAGCTGTAACGAACTATGACACCATGTCAAATATCATAGAAAACAAAAACAAACAGACTTACGTGCGAATTTAAGGTGCTATACATCACAAACATTACGAGGAAGATAACAGCCATTGCTGAACTAATGAAACACAACTGATTTTTCTTTTTCATGTAGAAAGCGTACGCCGTGTTAGCACACTGATCCGAGCAACCGAGCAACCACGAATCCGCTTCCTGTTATGATCACGTGACAAATGAGCACGAGATCTCAGACGCTGATTCATATACACCAGAGGTTCTCAACTTTTTGTAACTAAAGTGCCCCCAAGCCTTCCCTATCATGTGGCACGCTCCCCCATATTGGAGGAGAACAGGTATAATGATTATCTATTCTATATAAAATCTCTCATATATTGCCCTTTTTTTATTACTTCTCATAGCTTATGATTTTTAAAAATAACTTTTATAAAACTATAACGCACAGGTGTGGAATATGAATGATCAAAAATGTTTCTGAACACTATAACTAATTTGAACAATAGAACTAGGCTGTAATAACGTGTACAATTTTACATGTAAAACATGTTGCATTACATTCGTCTTACGTTCTAAAAACATTCACATAAGAATGATGTAAATTGGGAAGGACACGTTTTGTTATCCATGACATTGTTAAATCTCTGGCTCTCAGACCCTCACTGAACAGAGCAGACACAGAGAGAGGTGTGAGTGCAGAGGGAAAGCAAGACCTCACGCTTACAGGACTGTACTGGATGAGAGGGAATGCGGGGTTTTTCATTTATGCACATTCTATTTGAAAAGCAATAAAATAGACCAAGTACCCAAATGATGCCCTGTCTGTTTCTTTCTTGAAAAAAAATTCACACACCCCCCGGGTGAGAATCACTGATCTACACCAATCTAGCACAAGAAATAATTATTTTTTAAAATAATAATAAACTGAAAATGAAACATCTCAAATACATATTTTCCAGATGACATGGACAAATCGGGTTAAGCAAGGCCAAAACGCTTTATTTGTTCTCGTCTTCTGTTCGGCTGCAAACTCCTGTTAACATGAAAAACACAAACAGCCCAAATTTCCAAAATAAGGAAAGCCGCAAAGTTTTATTCCAAAATAATAGCGGAAAACTAAGAACTAGCATGATAATTTAAAAGACCACTTCCAGATCACTTCCTCCACAACTGGTTTGCTTAAAGCTAGAGTAGAAGAAAAAAAAAATCTGTTACTGATCATTATATATATATTGCATTTTTTAAAATGATATGGGACATCTATGATCTTTTTCTCACTGGCTCTTATTAAACACTGAGAAGCTCACATTGGACAGTAAATCAGACAGAGTGAAGCTAGTGTATAGATGTAGTGTTGGCAGAAGGTCATAAAGCACTCATGGGTTGGCAGATGCATCTCCCCTCCCAATGTTAAAAACATACATATGTATACAGACAGTATAAAATAGTTTAGACTGTTACATTTCAGCACACAGCATGGACGATGAAGATTAGATAATAGAAAAAGGATAGTTAATGAAATAGGGCAAAACTCATGCATTCATAGCAGGGGGAAAAAATGCCACTTTTCTCCTAGCCTGGACCAAAACATGAAACGACAGGAAATCTTATCATTAAAATAACTGCAATCATACATTAATGAAGTTAACCACCAAGATGCTTTGGGCATTTCATTATTGGGTAACTAGTTGCATGATAAGGCATAAAACTAGCATTAGCTATTGGATGTTGCAAGTCTTTCAATTTGTTTAGTACAGGATCTTAAAAAAAAAGAATATATTTTTTAAGATATGGCAGGAAACACTTTTTGCACACATATAAATGTTACTTAATTAATGGATGACTGCTAAAAGTGGGGAATAAGGCTAACATGGTATATTTGACCAAATACATTGCATATATACTTCTTTTGCAGGGAGTTAATACAGGAATACTCCCTTTGCCTCAAAGGTTAAGAAACATACATTGCGAGACTTACAAATGACAATTTAAAGAAAGACTTCTCAAGCACAGTGAATAATGGTGAAGTATGGCCCCCAGGAAGGACAGTGATGATGAACAATGACATACAGGGACTAGTGGTTAGATGGTACAGTTTAGTTGTTACAGTACATTCACTGTGTCACATGCTCCTCGTCACCAACACGCTGATTTATGGCTATTAAGAGGCATTTAAATACTTCCCTATCTGTCTCCGTAAACCCCTCACACAGAGCAGACATACGTACAGCCAGACATACACAATCATCCACTGATTGTGTGTCACAAAGAACAGTACAAGAGAGATTGCGAGGATAACACTAAATAGTCCGACACGTACAAAGTACAAACATGCTTTCATTGCTGAAAGGTTACAGTGACAGAGCACTTTGGTGAATGGCGGGTTTAAGGCAATACTGGTGCAAATCAGCATATGAAGAGGGTGAGGAGGTTGTTTATGCGCAGGGGACTTGTAGAAAGAAGTGTAGAGAGAGAACAGCCAGAGCTCTTTATTTGTCTTGCATCTTCTCCAGGATGGGCACGATCATGTCGAATTTGGGTCTCTTGGCAGGATCTTCGTTCATGCAGATCCTCATAAGTTTGCAGATGTGGGGCGAGATGCCAGGCGGGATTGTGGGACGCAGACCTTCTAGTGCCACCTGGAGGACAAATGAATAAGGCAAGGATGAAAAATAAATTCCAAATAAGCTGTGGGAACAGAAAAATAAATCATGCGTAGGTTTAAATAAAAATGAAGAGAATGGAAGCTGACAGGAAGCATTTTGTTACAAACACTGACAGATTTTAAGGGCAAAAAAAAAATTCTACTAGAGTCCAGTATACGATCATGTAAAAAAGAAAGTACGCCCTCCTTCAATGTTCAACAGGCCCTAAATAACAATTGTGTGGTCCTCACCAACATCTATAAACAAACAACCTCAGTTAACAAAAAACACAACAGATTTCAAAATAGTCATTTTTATCCCAAAAGGTAATGTTAATCTTGTGCAGAAAACAAGGTCTAATGTTTGCACACATTATTTGCTTAACAAAGACGTTAAAAAGTGCCTTTTTGTGATTTGTCATTAGTAATCTTTTTGTTAAAGTTGAAAATATTGTTCCTGAAAACCTTATGGATAAACATTAACTAGAGATGTACCAATGTATTGGCTGATAATCGTATCGGCCGATAAAGGATATTTTTCCGGCTTTCAGCTATCGGCCAATAGTTTAAAAACCATCCTATAATCAGGGCCGAATATATCCTGTCAATCAAAAGAGGGCGGGAAAACACATTGATTTCATGCTGTGTGTAAAGATGTCTCTTGTGTGGAATGAATACAAAACTGCAGTTTATTATCTGTGTACTGCTAAACTTTTACACCGGAAGTAAATTTTACGATGCAGACGTTTCGGCGTCGAGTCGATCTGCATTACTTTCAGAATTCTTTTAAATTAATCATTATTAATTTAAAAGAAGGTATAAAAAGCAAAACTATCGATATCGGCCGATATAACTCTGAATAATCGGTGATCGGTATCGGCTGAGAAATTTAGTATCGGTGCATCTCTAACGTTAACTGTACCATCCCAAGCTTACACTCATACAAACACACAGGCTGAAGGTGGTGACACTCGCTTACCTTCATGCCAATCTCCATGTTGGAGAGATCAGCGAACGGTACCTCTCTGGTGACCAGTTCCCACAGCAGCACAGCAAAGCTCCACATGTCTGCAGAACGCCTGTTAATTTCCTCTGGCTTCTTCTGCAGAGCTGGTGGGGGCACACGAAAAAAAGGACATCAGGTAAACAAACAAAACACAAAAAATAGGGCTTAAAGAGGAGGCCTACTGAAAGGGAGGGTACCTTCAGGGGCCATCCATGCTGGAGAATACATCCTGCCAGGACACTGGAAGGAGAACTTAACATCTGCCATGCTTATCCTGGCTGTCATGTCCTCATCTATCTGTTCAATGGAATCATTGTCCAAAAAAAAGAATTAAAAAGATAAAAGCATTGCGATGTAAGAAGTCATTTAGACGGTAGGTTATACAGAAAGGAAAAAAAAAAAGATCAGGCATTGTAGGGAGTCAGGTATTTTAAATGTCTAGTAGTAGAGTAAAGGCAACTGGACATGTGTTATAATATTCAACAGCCTGCATTGCTACTAGATTAAAAAGTGATAGAAGTAAAAATCAGGACTAGATGGTGAGACAAACTCACTGATTCTCTATGTATGATTCAATAGTAGACACTTCCTGATCTGGTATACTGCAAACCTCATCAAATACACGGGCACTATTAGGACCAAGAAATTATGCGTTCTATGCAGACTGCATGCTTACCATGACAGTCTTGCTGTTGAGATAGTGACGTGGAATCATGGGCTCCAGTGTATGAAGGAAGGCCATCCCACATGCAATGTCCAGCGCAAACTTCACCGCCTGCATCTGATCCACCACAAAGTCTAAAGTGAGAGCAAAAACTGATTAGAAGTCATAATATTTCTTACAACATAGTGTCCACATAATCACAACATAAAACTGTGCTGCTAAACATGAGACACAGACGGCACTTTGTGAAGACAAAAAACCTCTGTTGTTTTTGTGTTGGATTGTCTGTGTACTGTGTGTGTTTAGAAAACTTTACTCACTGGTGCCCTCGTGGAGCACGTTGTAAAGGGAGCCATACGGCATCCAGTGTGTGATGATGACGGGGTGTGGAGCAGGGGGTGACTGACACGCCCCTAACATGGGCAACACATTGGGATGGGAGAAGATTCTACAGCAGGGTGACACACACACGACAGCTTGCAGACAAACATTTAAGTGCAAGTTTGTTCGATAGAACGTCAAGTATGAAGATCAACATTCTAGCTTCTGCCTATGGCAAACTTGCCTAGAGCATGTAGGCCAGAAATGGAACAAATGACTGAAAATGTACAAGAGAACAAAATTGGAGGTCTTTGTATGGCACTGTAATCCTTATGAATACCCATCTACTTTGAATACTTGCTACACATAATATTTATATAAATATAATATAAAAGAATTTATCTGAAATTTGTCCTATTGGCAAAGATTAAACATTCGACACCTTCAACCCCCACCCCCCCTCCCTCCTATAGATGCTGCAGGCTACCTAGAAAATGTGTATTTATACCTCAGTTTGGGGTATTCCTCATTAAAGTCCCGACTCTTTCTGGTGGTCCAATCCCGAACATGGAGCACCTTCACCACAATTTCCGTCCCTTGCCAGCGGCCCTTCCACAACTACCACCAAGGGAGTAAAATCATCATCATCATCATCATCATCATCAATAAAAAAAATTCATAGAAATTTTAAAAAGTCTGATTATTTGTTTTTTTGTAAAAGAAAAAAAATACAAAGCCAAAGACTATAATGGGCAATTTTACAACAGAGAACTGCACTTACCTCTCCTGAGTGATTTTCATTGACCTTGGCCATAAATGAGAGCTGCTTGTAGTCAATGCCAGCATGCTTGTTTAGTGTACCATTGCCTATAGATATAAATAAAGTTTTTATATTTTTATATATTATATATATATATATATATATATATATATATATATATATATATATATATATATATATATATATATTACACACACACACACACACACACACACACACACATATACATACACACACACACATATATATATATATACACACACACACACACAAACAAACGAACAAAAAAAAAAAAAAAAAAAAAACACAACGGTAATAGGAAATAAGCAGTTTTTCCCCTCATCTACTTTATACCTCAGGAGCTTCCAGTATACATCATTTACATTATATTTATGGCATTTGGCAGCCACCCTTATCCAGAGCAACTTACATTTATCTCATTTATACAACTGAGCAATTGAGGGTTAAGGGCCTCAAAACAGTGGTAGCTTGGCAGTGGTGAGGCTTGAACTCCTGACCTTCTGATCAGTAACCCAGAGCCTTAAACCACTGACCCACCACTGCCCTATACACGATCATATGAAGTGTTTAGACTGGCAATCATTTTTGACATTTTATTTTGCTCATTAAAAATGCAATGATTTAGCCCCCTTACTGAGATCACATCCAAGTAAGTCCATGAAAGGAAGAACCCAAAGCAAAACAATACACATACAGTACATCCTACATACATACTTTCCACATTTTTTCACACAGCGAGTGCTTACGTGGTCGTGTTCGGGTTGTGCCCTTCCAGAAGGTGTCCTTAAAGGGAACTTTGGTCAAATTCTGTCCTTGCTTCTCTGCCATTTCTGAACAAACAATATTTAGGTTAAAGTGATACCTACATACTAAAATATGTTGTTTCATAATGCATTTCAGTGTCTAATGAGCTCTGCAGTTCATCACAAATAGATTCATCACCTTTCAGATGGTCACGGAGGTGTGGCTTGGCTTTGTCCACTGGTGTTTCTCCATATTTGTTACAGATGCTCACTTGAGCACCGTTATTGACAAGGTCCTGAAGTGGATTTAAGGGAAATGTAAACGGAGGTATTTCTGATAAGAGCAAGTTAAAGAATGTATTAATTAATAAAAAAAAGAAACAAACTAACTAAAACAAAAACTAACAAAAGGCAATTCATTCTTTCGGTATTCAAATCTTCATTAGGTACAACTCATACTCTATTTACCCTCATTGGATATTTAATTAGTTAACCTGCAATACATGTGCAGTACTAGGTATACAGTAACTAACTGTAGGCTATTTGTTGGTATGTACATCATCCCCCTCTCCATTCATCATTCAGTAGAAAAGAACCACCATATTCCATTGGCATGTTAGTGGATGTTGCACTTATAGGAGAGTATCAGGTTAAGTATTGTTGAGTAAAACACTGCTTGGTTGAAAGCTAAAAGTATCCAGTCAACAGCCCTGAAGGGGTCAGAAACGGAACACTTATAATGAGTAGAGGGTATTAATTAATTAAATAACTAATTCATTCAGCTTTTCCTGGTGCTTGTCATGGTGGTAAAATGCAGGGAAGATCAGCTAAGATCTGCCAATCCGTGAATACAGATTCCAACTCCTCCTGCGGGAGCCCGAGAAGTTCCCAAGCTAACTATGAGATAATATCTCCAATGGGTCCTCCATCTGCCCTGAGGTCTCCATCCAGTGTAATGTGCCAGATACAGTTCTAGCGGGAGCTGACCAGGAAGCAACCTCATAATCTGTCCTTCACACACACTCTTTCCATTAGTCACTAATACAATCTCAAGGTATTTAAACTTCTACAACAGGAGCAAGGTCTCTCCATCACCTGAAGGGAGCATCACACTCTTTTCTGGGAGAGAACCATGGTCTTGGATTAAGAGGTACTGATTTGCAACCCACTTCAGTTGGTGCTAAGAAAATATCATGTTTAAATAACACAGATAGTACCTCTTACCCACCTCATACTTCAAACTTCTCCAACCCTGGCTGCCTCTTGTCCATGAAAACCATAAACAGTAGTTGAGACAAGACACACCCTTGATGGAAATGGAAACTGACCGTAAATGGTTTCCACTTCATGCCAAAAATGTGGACACAACTCACGCTGCACGATACAGAGATCACATGTAGAATCAAACCCAATAACCTGTACTCCTTGAGTAACTCCCACAACAAATGATGAGGCACATAATCATAGGCCTTCCCCAAATCCACAACACACTTGATTAGACTTGATTAACATACTTCCATAACCTCACACAAAGCTGTGCAAGAGTAAAGAGCTGGTCCATTGTTCCATGGCCTGGCCAGAACCCGCATACCTCATGAATCACAGGTTTCACACTACTCTCCAGAACCCGGTCATGGGCTTTTCCCAGGAGGCTGAGGAGTGCGATTCCTCTTTTAAAAATAGAGACCACCATCACAGTTTGTGAGACACAGCCTCAGATCTCCATGCAAGCTTGAAGAGGCTCGTTATCCACACAACTCCAGCCTTGTCCTTCATTGCTAAGAATGTTTACAACCACCGAAGTAACGCCAGTCACAGAGAGTGACTTGAAAACAGAGATTGCTGGCACTGCCTTGTGAAGGGAGGGTATGTGCAATGGCTTGACAATATCCTCAGATTGCTCCTTCCATCGCTCAACAGTAATCATCAGTAGATGTCAACATCCCCCCACACTTCCTCAGCAAAACTTAGGCATGGTCTTATCTCCCCTTCCTGAGTAGCTGAGCAGTTTGCCAGAACATCTTTGAGGCCATTCAAAAGTCTTTCCACTGTCTCTCTTAATATGAACTCCAAAGAGCAGTCACTGCCAGTGAAGCAAGCAGTCATATAGCTGAAAAATCTAAACCAACCCTGCAGCAAGATAACAAAAACATTACACGTGGCCAAATCAACTATTTGGTACGTTGGTTCATACCTAAAAATAAAGAATGCACTGGTGAGCTCAGAAACACCAAAAGGCCTGGAAGAACACAGAAAACAACTGTGTGCAAGTCACAGAATAGTTATTTCCCTGGTGAAGTAAAACCCCTAAGCGTATCTGTCAAAAGGGACTTTAACCAGCAGCTGCGAATGGAACGGCTACGGCGACAGGAAGTGAAGTGTTACACCACCATAGCCGAGAACTTAAAAATCATTAAGCAACCGTAAACAAGACAGCACAATGCAGCAATCAGTCATTTATTGAAATACAAAAAAAGTCATTTTAAAAAAGCAAGAGAATGATTGCTTTTGGCATTAAATAATAATCTATTGTCATAAGAGTTTTTACTATTGTATGATGCCAATAGGTTTAAAAACCTAGATTTACCATGTAAGCGATACAGTACTCGCCATTTTAATCTTGATTACATGGAGAAAGACCAATGCCTAAATGAATTTCTTGGCAGAAAATTAAAGTTAGTTAAGTTTAAAACATAACACAGATTAAATAAAAGACTAATGGTACAATCATATACTGATGCAATTACATCAATGCTATATACCATAGAACATATTTTCTTGCCTAATCTGTCATGCTGTAATGACAACGGCAAACCAGCTATTCTCCCGTAGTAGAAGTTTACATTAGAATGTCATGAACTAGCAGTTAAAGTTGCACATGCCCAATACAGTGCCTGAATGCTGTCGCAGTTCCATTCGCAGCTCTTGCTTAAAGTCCCTAAACTCAACAATCAAGAGAAGACCAAAGTAAATACAGAGGGTTCACCACAAGATGCAAAGGTAAAAATGGACTGAATCGCTGATGATTTGAAATATACCACTTCCCACCTTATGCTTTGGGCATTTGTGGGTGCTACTGGAACTGGTTTCCTTGTACTTGATGATATGATTGCTGACAAAAGTAGCAGGATGAATTCCGAAGAGTATTGGGCTATAGTATCTGCGCAGATTCAGCCAAATACTTCAAAACTCATTGGATGGCACTTCACAGTGCAGCTGGATAATGACCCGAAGCATAGTTCAAAAGCAACCCAGGATGTTCCCGCAGCCAGCTTCCATTGACTGCACTGCATCTGACCTACACCCTTCATCCTGCAGTTAGTGAGAGCACTAAATGACTCCACTTCTCTACTTCGACTAAGGCTGCCCCGTTTACATGGGTGGCCTGGTCACCAGTATGCCTGATAAACCTAATCCAGGTATTACCAGGTACTACCAGGTACTTAAGACATTTATGCATATTTCATGGCTGCCTTTAGGATTGATCTTTGTCTAAGGTGTCTTCTCAGATCTGTTCACCAGTGACATACCCATAAGGATCACTGATATGGGAAGTCAATTAACACAAATTATGCACAGAAAAATATTACCTGTATTATGCTTGGGGGGGGGGGGGGGCCTGGGGGACACGCCACCTAACACTGATCTATAACAAGACGGATTAACAAGATAGGTGTGTAATCAATACTTGAACATCATGGTCCTATCTCAGTTGATGAAGGAAACAGATGGAAGTGTTGTTGGGGGCTAACAAATTTTTATATAGTAATTGTATGCTTACAAATTCAGCTATA
>NC_030431.2:11133082-11143082 GCF_001660625.3 Ictalurus punctatus | reverse complement strand
AAGGGTTTATTTATCTTGAAATAAAATATACTGTAATTTATGAGAATTTGTCAAACAATGTCAAACTTGTCAATCTCCACCATTATCTGAGGAACACATACATACCATATAATTTAATTATTACATAATAATAATAATAATAATAATAATAATAATAATAATAATAATAATAATAATAATAAACTAAATTATTATTTAAGAATGAAAGGTTTTTGATTATATATAATGAATATACTTATTTGTTCTATATGGAATTTCCAGCTAGGCTTTAAAGAACATTTGCAATATGCTTCACAGTCTGTTTGTTCTGTGTAATGCTGGTGTTCAAAGCCAAACCACCGAGTGAAAACAGTGAATTAGGTTGGTTATTAGAAAACAAAGTCATCACAACACACATCACCAATCATTAAAAAAGCTGGTGTAAAAATAACACAAACACCTAATGCTAAGAACACAAACCTTATGTTAGACTGTAAAAACCTGGAAACCTGCTATCTGTAAATGTTTTTCATAAGTACCTGCAAACTGTCTGTCCAGTGAGCCCCTTGCCCCAAACCTGGTGACCAGTTTTCCATTGGACTGGAAGATGAAGACGCAGCATGCCTTGTTATCAACGGCGATGATGTGACCGTTACGATCCACTGTAATTCCCTTCGGCCCCATCAACCTCCCAGAACCGATTTTATTCTGAGCACAAAAAGTGGGAGGGAAAAGTCATGTGATATACAGTCATGTGAAAGAATAAGTACATCCCATGGAACTTGATGGCTTTTTGATATATTTGGACAAGCAAACATTTGATGATCTTTGAAACAGCTTCTATTAATAAGGTTGCGATACTTGAACAAAACCACTTAGGAAAATGAGCTGTTTCAATCAATTATTCAACAGAAATAACGATATATGTGATATTCTTGTGTGGAAAAAGTAAGTACCCCCTTGGTCTCAGAAGCTTGTATTGCCCCCTTTAGCAGAAATAACTTCTTAGAGGTGTTTTGCATAATTGTCCACATGACTTGCGGGAATTTTTGACCTCTTTTCCATGCAATATTCTTTAAGTTGCAAGATGGTTGAGGGTTTCTCACATGTACTGCCTGTTTCAAATCCCCCCACAATATTTCAATGAGATTCAAAACCTTGGCTTTGACTAGGCCATTCCATAACCCTCCATTTATTCTTTTTGAGCAATATCTTTGTGGATTTGCTAGTGTGCTTAGGATCATTATCCTGTTGAAAGGTTCACTTTTGGTTCAACTTAAACTTTCGGACAGATGGCCTCACATTATCTTCAAGAACTCTTTGATATGATGTAGAATTCATAGTTGAATAAATGAATGCAAGCTGTACAGTTCCTGAGGCAGCAAAGAAACCCCAAACAATAACATTGCCACCACTGTGCTTCACAGTTGGTATGAGGTGCTTCTCCTGAAAAGCTGTCTTTGGTCAGCACAAAACATGTCTGCTGTTACTGTGGCCAGAGCAGATTATTCCAAAAGACCTGGTCTTCACCTATATGCTCGTTGGCAAACTGTAGTCTTGCCCTATTGTTCTTTATGACTGCAAAGGCTTTTTCCTGGCATGCCTCCCATGCAGGTGAAATTTGTGCAATCTCTTTTCCATTGTAGAAGCATGCACTTTGACACCAAGAGACTTACTAGCAGATCCTGTGATAAATTTTGGGGTTCTTGGAGACTTCTTTTTGCATCAGTTGGTCTGCTCTTTGGCTGAATTTGCTGGGATGGCCAGTTTGAAATCTGTGTTATTTGTAGATTATTTTCCTTACAGTGGAATGATTTGTTTTATTTAATTTGGAGATCTTTTTAAACCGCTCAGACTCATAAGCATCCATAACCTTTTTTTTCTGAAGGCCTTACAGAACTCTTTAGATCTTGGCATGAAGACACTACACACCTCGATAGTAAAGGGAACACCAGACACTAGATATGAGAGGGGTATAAATAAGACAGGTTTCACCTGCACTCCCTAAGCAGGTTCTAATCACTGGCACCCAATCTTGAACACCTGATTCTAATTTTATCGATTTGAAGTTGTGATAAATGTAGCGGTGTACTTACTTTTTTCATGTGACTGATCTGTTTTGTTGTTTTTTTTTGTTAAGTTAAATTGTGAAAATTACTACAAAATGTCAATTGTGTTTGCCCTTTGTCCAAATATCTACCAGAAACCAACAATTTCCATGAAGTGTACTTATATTTTCACATTAGTGTATATACAGAATATACAGAAAACGGTCCCTCTCAGCCATGGTCATTGTTTTTTTGGCCACTATTTCACTCAGGAAGAAGGTGTGATATGGTGTGTGTGCTACTGTTCCACACATAATAGATCTGATAAACATAGACCTGTAATTGGTTGCAGTAAGGACATTTTGGCATTTAAGTGGAAGAGTGTTTAAAAGAGTGAAAAGAGTTTAAAAATGGAAAAGAGTGAACCATTTAGCTCTGTAAATCAAAACACACATGGGGCTGAGTGTCCTATTTTTGCTATTCTTGTTTACTCCATGGTTATGTTTAGACTTGTGATATGTTTAGTCATTTGCGGATGTTTTGAATTACAGGTTAGGTAAAAATTTGCATTTGCATGCTAGTTTATTTTTAATCACAGAGCTCACACCCAAACATATTCCTCTCCATTGTAAATCACATGTATGGACTGTTGATAAATATAACCTGGTTGATAAAAAAAAAGGAAATAAACTCACAATAGCCCTGTCTTCTGCTCATGCTTTGGTAGTATATTGATGCATAGTGTGACGTTTATGCCTTACGAGGTCTGGATAAGCATAAATAACTTTTTTTCTTTTTTT
The DNA here is from genome assembly GCF_001660625.3 of Ictalurus punctatus. Taxonomy (NCBI): domain Eukaryota; kingdom Metazoa; phylum Chordata; class Actinopteri; order Siluriformes; family Ictaluridae; genus Ictalurus; species Ictalurus punctatus. The sequence goes on along the minus strand of NC_030431.2, from coordinate 11,140,255 downwards.
TTTTAAATCAAATCTCTTATAATCCCATTGTACTACAGATCAAATCAGCTGAAAATCTGACCTGGTAATTTTCTAGAACAGCAGCTCTGACAGTGGTGCCAGCTTTAATTTAATTCACAGATTGCTGCATGTAAACATTGTTTATATTAATGCACTAAATTGTTGTTTCTATAGTAACAGCTCGTTCACAGAACTTGTACAGCGGATGCTCTGCAGAATCTAAGGATAATAATAAACGTGTTATTTAACAAAGAAAAACACATGACAGTTGAGTAACCGTGAAGCTTTCTGTAAGGAGGTGTTTATTTCATGTTTTTATGGAAGGAGAGTCAGGTGTCAGCGATTTGTAATATTGAAGATTTTACAATCTTCAATATTACAAATATATAAATAATTGATTATTTAAAAAATAAAAAATAAATAATAAAAATAAATAATAAAAAAGCGCACCCTCCAGTATTAACATACAACTATCACTCCGTATGTAGACTCCTGTGATATATAATTCAGATTAAATAATAAAGCTTTTCATGTACTGCTCATAAGGCATGAGACAGCTGAGAGATGGGAAAATGAGCACTGATGATGTAACAGAACAGAACTCTAAATGTTTTGTTGTTTTATGCTGTAATCTTGTCAGAAATAATGACACTGATAGCTATTATAGACATTTGTACTTTTCTGCAGTCACCCCATTTCGTACCTTAAATTTCCCTTCGGAGGAAAAGATGCTTATCCATCGATTATCATAATCAGCTACTATGATGTCTCCATTCAGGTCTACTGTCACTCCTGTAGGTCGCTGCAGTTGCCCTGGCGAGCGCCCTCGCACCCCGAATCTCAGCTTAAACTGTCCATCATTAGTAAACACCTATGCAAAGGAAATATGACAAAATTAGGACTTAATGATCAAATTTATTTATTTATTTTTTTTTAAATACACAGTGTGTGGATTACTAGGCTTTCCTCGTGGTCTCTTTACACTCTGCATGTTGTTAAGTTGATAATTCTTAACGAACCTTCTTTTATTAATTGCAATTAAATTCAATTCAACAAGCTTTATTGGCATGACAATATACATGTACAGTATTGCCAAAGTATTACAGAAATGTAAAACTGTTATTAATAAACATTGTGTAAAAAAGAAAAATGTATACAATGTTTAAAATGTAAAAATTTAAAGAAAAATCTAATGCAATAATGTCAAATCCAATTTTATATATATTTTACTATAAATATATATATATTACACCTAATCCTTTATCTTTTATTTGTTTCATGTACTAGCAATTCGAATATCATTTATTGAAAGAAACTGCATGCAAACTCAAACTAAAATAAAATACAAAGTTGACATGAACTATTTTTTGCTTTTGTTCCTGAGTGAATAATTTGATTTACTTGAGGTCTAGACAAGTGTGGAAAATGCAAGGTGGCAGAACCCACTCCAAAGATGCTACAGAATTTTACAAACAATATCAATCCATTTCTCTCTACAGCTAAAATACACTTTAAAAAGTTCTGTAAATATATTATATATTATATATTATATATATATATATATATATATATATATATATATATATATATATATATATATATATATATATATATATATATATATATACACACACACACACACACACACACTAATTTCACCCTTTATTATAATTTAAATTGATTGGTGTTCATATGATATGGATCTCTTTTTGTTTCATATATACAGAGAAAATTATTTTCATGTCAAAATGTAATTATTATCAGTCATTACAGGAAACTTCTTGAATTGGCAAAATTGCAATTGCACAAAATTGTTTGGAATTTTTCTGAATGTGCGCTTTGATGACATCTCATGACGCATTTTGGCCAAATCTGCAGAAAATCTGCGGTAATTTAAAAATAAAAAATTGCAAGCCCCTCCAAATATGGCAGAGTTTGCTTGATTTTGTGTTCATTTCTGCGATCACAAAAACGGAAAATCCTGGAGGGAGTGTATTATAAGCTATATTTTATAATTGTGGTTTTTAAAAAAAGTGAGATCATGTTCATTGAAAAAAGCACAATATTTAATGTGATTTTTATTTTAGTATTTATTTTTATTCCAGTCATTGACCTAAACAGAACAGGTACTGCAGGATCGCTAATAAATTGGACTCACCTGTATACACTGGTTGTTGCTGTCTGCCACTACAACTCTGCCACTGCAGGTAGAAATGCCTTGAAGATTAGTAAACTCGCCCTTCTCCCTGCCTCTTGTGCCTGTTACACACACAGTCAATGTTTCCACATCATTTAAAAATGCAGCAGGGTCCAAAAGTCTGAGTCTACTGCTGACCAATTACGAATCAACTCTTCACTGAGAGAAGATGATGTAAAGACAACATATACACATGCACTTATTATCACTACATGGCATAAAGACAGCTTGAAATAAATGAAGCAAACTCCTGGAGAGACTATCCACTGGACTTCAGTAGGCTTACCTACTCTGTAGATCAGCTCATCCTCAATAGGATTCTCCTTCTTCTTAGTAGTGCTGTACATACTGGAAGGTCTTCGCACAGCTTTCTGCCTGATGTGTCCTCCACTTCCACTGGGCGACTTCACCCTCCTCTTCACGTCTTCAGGAGACTGAGGCACGTCGCTAGGCTTCACGCCACGCAGTCTGAATGGACTCCCTCTCACAGGCTGGCCATATAGCATCAGTGAGAAAGAATACTCTCCTTCGCTCCTCAGCGTGTAGCCCACTTCATATGTGCCATTTTTATTGTCGACTACCTCTGCCTCGACTGCTTTGCTTCCTTCTGGCCCCGTAATGTCCGCTTTTAGAAGTGCATTTCCACTTCGCACCAGTTCTCCATCCTTGTCCTTGGTGGTGACGGTGATGGTGCTGTGCTGGCCGATGACTGCGTGCCTCAGGCCCTCGCCGGTGGCCACGCTAGTGTGTCCGACAGCACTAGTGGTGATCAAGACACCCAGGTTCTGGATGGAGCGCCGCAGGCCCTCTGTCTCTAGGCGGCACTGCAGGTGTCCATTCTCATGTGGCCGTTCAGGGAAGGTGTGACACGCCAGAGCACCTGCACGCTCCCCCATCTGCTTCTGCACAAGTAGCACCTCGGCAGCACCACCGTGACTTAGCGCCTGTTCTGTGAAGCTGCAGCTGCTCTCGATATGTTCTTTTGCCTGCTGCAGAGATGACAGCTGGGACTGCAGAACCTATTACATACATCAAAGGGGCAAGAGGGGGGATATGATGCATTTCTCAAGCAGTCCAGTAAAGGGCAATTTTGTATTCATTCAGTGTTTTAAATGAAATTTTACAATTTTATTCTCTAATTGATACAAACACAAACTAATATAACTATTTATATATATTATACAGAAACCATTCCTTACAGCCCATTCCCACATCTGATCTAAGCCATACATCCTCTGAACAAATGGACGATGAAAATGGAGTTAGTTAAACTACGGTATAACCAACTACACTACACAAAATATATTAGCTCAGCTTCATTATACAGTAACATCTATGTAAATGGCAAGAGTAGCATAACTACACTGAAGCATGTCATCTCATGCTTCATACAAATGGTGATTAATAAAACTGGCCAACAGGTATTTGTTGTTTTATTTTCTTAATTAACGAACAAGCAATTAGCAAACATTTGGCCAGTTATGCACAAGGCTGGTCACCATTATCCTTTAAAACCAGCCTCTATAAAAACTTGAACTTGTTAATCCAAAAATCTTTTAACATTTTTACCTCTGTCCATCATCAAAACCAGCATCAAGTACATATTAAAATACTACATTATTTTAACATCCAAATAAAAACAAACTACATGCTATTAAAGATGAATGAAGGCGCAGACTCATTTGCAGTCATCACACATGATCTAGAAAAAAAAAAAAAAATCTAATTACCAGTCCACATTTCCTCTCTTCCCCACAGGTCACTACCAGAGCATGAACTCATTGGTAGCCAGTAACCATGAAACAAATTACATTATGCTGAAATGAAATATATGACTTAGACTAAAATCTATACATACCTGTGTATATACATGTTAAGAAACTTAAACCATTAACAATATCAACTACTTGCAAGATGTGATGTGATCAAAACTATTGATGGAACCTCAAAAAAATTTTATTCGTTATCTCCACCTTATACGCTCATAAACTGTTGGAATTCTGGAATCTGATTGGTCAGAAGTGTTAATTCATTTTCTGTAACAGCAGCTCTAACAAAAGTGCTAGCACTAATTCAAATCAAGGTTCATATTAACTTATTCTGATACGTTATTGTTCTATATTAACTCATTCACAGGGACTGGTGTGGTAGCCGCTCCACATAATGTAAGACTAAATTAGTTAAATCTATGAATCTAATTATAAATGGATTAAAATGTGGAAAGAGGGTTGAAAATTAAAAGATAAAAAGTTTAAAAAATGGATTAATAAGTTTTCTGTAAGGAGATGTTTATTTGAACATGTTCAAGATCAAGGCCTATGCTGTTACTCAATAACAAAACTATTTTTGGGAGTTTTTTTTTTTTTTTTTTTTTGCTTGTTTGGTTATTAAATTTAAAACAGAAAAAAAGAGAGCCTGGTAAAGGAATAACTGCTTATATATGTTATAACATAAGATGCCAGGAATCAAGTTGTTTTTGTGGACATTAAGCAAGATGTAGAATGTAATTTAAAACTTATGTGTTGGTCTTTAATAAATTCTAAATTGTAAACAGCTGTGGTATAAGTGGAATCAAACAGTTTGGCATGTGCTGTTATTGTAAAAGAAGTAACATAACCATTGTTGAAACAGCACGCACCGTCACGTACGATTCCTTACTTCTTATCTCCAAACAATGACCATTTTATCATCATGTACACGTCCATACAGTTGCATTTACAAAGTATACAATTACTGAATGTAGTCCATCTGCTACATATTATTTATATTATAATATATATTTACTGAGGTAAAACTCTGTTCCTGACCTTCTGCTTGGAACTGCAGATGTTCTCTAGGTCAGTGATGAGGGCAGTTTTACGTTGGTGCAGAACCCGCTCTAGCTCCTCAAACGTACAGCTGATCTCATTCACTGCTTCAGTCTTTCGATCCATCAGCTGCCTGGAGATCTCATTCACTAGTTCTATTGCAACTGTGAGCTGAGGCAACCTAAAGGAATAATAATAGTATTTAGTAGTGCAGTATTTTAAAATATAGTTAAGTGCTAGTAAAGAGCATATCACCAGGGACAGTTTTATTGTTGTTTTGATGTTTACAATTACTTTTAGCATAATTTTAGCATTTAGGCAAACCCAATTATTACCCAATCATTTTAATGATGAATTCCTTTAGAATCACTCTTGAATTAAAAATGTTATACAAACGGCTACTGTATGAAGGTGCAATGCAGGTTGAAAATCTGTGGGGGTTTTTTTTATTATTATTATGAGGAATCCAGAGAGCTGTGATTTGTATATGGTTTGATACCACACGGTTCTCCGTCAGCTTTTATTTGTCATCTTAAAGCATTTTTTAACCTGAAACCGACATTCTTCTGGTTCCAAGAACTTGATTTCTCCACGAGGGAGTGTGCTACCTGTTGCGAATAGCATCCAGCTGATTCTTCAACGCTGCTTTGTGTTGTTCCAGAACGTCCCTCAGTGGAACAGTGACATGTTCTCGATGTTCACCCTCTGTGCAGTCTAAACACATGGCAGTTTCACACGACTCACAGTAAAACTCCATCACCTGCAGAGGGAAATCAGTGAACACCTGTACTCAGGGCTCTATGGTAACAATTACTTTTAGGAGCACTTGTGCTCCTAATTACAAAAATTTAGGAGCACAGTCAAAGATTTTGGAGCACGGTTGAAGTTTTGTTTTTTTTGCTTGTTTGTTTTTTGAGAGATGGTAACGTTAATGTGCCACAATAGAACACACAAGTAGGCATGAGAAAACTTGAGCTTGTCAATTATGACAGAATTTAAGAACATGGTGTGAGCCATGACAACTTAATTTACCTTCTGATAAACTAAATTTAATATTTTCAGTTAATTTTACAGACTGTATGCAAAAAAAACTGTTCCACCTTATAAACAAATACAATAAAGCTCAATGTTCAGTGTTTGAAGTCTGCTCCTCTTAAATATATTTAAAGCTACACTACTAGACATTTTCCTCTGTCATGGTTCTGGACTAGAGTCAGCTCTCGAACTGCTCTGTGTATATAGTGTAGGTATCTGAATAATCTCATATAGGATGTGATTGAGTGAGTTCATTTACCTGTCAGATGTAAAGCACTTTAGTTTAATGGTGTTCATTAGGGATGCTCCGATCAGGATTTTTATGACCGAAACGGATCCAGATACCAATCCTTTTGTTTAAGCTTTAATCAGGAAGTCTATCTAGTCTATAAAGTCTATAAAAAGTTAAATGTAAGCTCTCTGCTCATGGTCACTGTTAATTGAATTAAAATAATAGCAATGAGAAATACTCTTGGTTAATTGACAAATAAAGAAGCATAAAATATTTATTTTTAAATATTTTAAACAATCAAGAGTCCTAATTAAAAGTAGATTAACAAGCATGATCCATATTAGGAAAAAGGCTAATAGCCTTCTAAGGAGATAGCGAACTAAGCTTAATATCAAATTGATATTAAAAGCCACCCATAGTAATTAAACATTATTTCATTTCTCATTATTTTTCATATTTTATGAAGTTATTATAATATATATTTTTTATATTAAATGATATATTTATAACTAAGCACATTTTCTGTCTTGACATTTTATTAGTTTTTTTGTTTGTTTGTTAATCAATTGTTCCTTTTGGATCCGTTCCCCCAGTACAGTGTCCCATGTCTGCTGATAATATTGTGTTTTGGGGGATTAAATCAAAACATGGAAACTGGAGTTGACTTTTCTACTGATATCTGGCAACCCTGAGTTAAACGAAGTAAATGCGCTGTGAGTTGGTGTAGCAGGAGAGCGGCAGTGTACTATATGTTTACAGACTGGACAGTTGCTACTCTTGATTATGATGGGTGAGGAATTATTTAGTAAAAAATTTTGGATTAAAACCCACCTTGTAGCGTTATCATTATTATTCATTTACGGCTGTCTCTACTAGGGCTGCACGATTATGGTCAAAATGAT
>NC_030431.2:11063082-11125582 GCF_001660625.3 Ictalurus punctatus | reverse complement strand
AAGAAGACGTACTTTATTTTCAAGTCAATGACACAAAAGAGTATATTGCTGCTACCTGACTTTCAGTGGCACACAGTTTTACCCTCAGTGGGAGCAAAATACCTGTTATAAGAACATGGACTGGGCTCTGGAGAAGGTATAGTTAAAATGCTCTTAGGAAAGAAAAAAAAAGTTCAATCTATGACCCTTTGGAAGGAATCTTATAGGCATCATGTAAAATTCAACAACAGGTTTTTCCCTTACAATATCATCAAGAAGATCTGAACATTTCTATACACAAAGGACATGGGGGTGCTTGTTCAGTCCCATGTCATCTTGAGGGTTGTCTCCTGTAGTTTGCTCCTGGCAGGTCTGCCCCTGCATGCCATCCGACCCTGGCAACCGATCAGAATGCATCTGTAAGACTTGTTTTCATTTTTCAATTTATCCCATACTACTGCATTGCTGCATTTCCTCCACTGGTATTCTGTAGTTACCCACATCAGATTTAAAACACTCACGCTTGCTTACAAAGCCAAAATCGGTCCAGCACCCTCATACCTCAGGGCACATTTTACACCCCATCTAGAAAGGCTCAAATGGACCCACCATCCCTTAAGGTACATGGAAGGCATGCATCAAGAGTCTTTTCCATACTGGCACCCAAGTAGTGGATTGAACTTCCTCGGACTGTCCAAACAGCGGAGTCATTGAAAGTCTTCAAACAAAGAATAAAGACCTGCCTCCTCACTAAGCACTTGACTTATTTTGACTTCATGCAGGACTAACCTCCCCCTGACAAGGTTTAAACTTGATGGCATTCAGAATACCTGGCCTAGTGTAATAGCACAAGGATACATTTCTGTTAGAGAGTACAAAGCACATCTGTAAGTTGCTCTGATTAAGGCCATCCCCTAAATGCTGTAAATGTAAAAGTAGAGGGATACTGTTTCAGAAAAGGCTCCAAATAATACACTTTTAGAAATCTAAAGCCAGAAACCATCCAATGAACCCTTGAAAAATCCCTGATTTTCCCCTTTAGCCTGTGTGCAGAGTGTCTCCAGCATTTCAAGGTCAGCAGGTGATGTGTGCTCCCTGCCCAGAGGTGGCAGGGAATGAAAGCATCAAAAGAAGCAAAGACAAATATAGGCCCAACACTGGTAGAAAAAGATAAAGTACTAATATATATATATATATATATATATATATATATATATATATAAATAAAAAAAGGTTCTGTCTAGTACCCTACAGGTTGCTTGAGGGAAAATCTTAAAATATCTGTAGAACCTGACAACTGAGGGTATTTTCATTTCAGAAAAGCTTTCAATGAGGGCATCTGCATGCTACAACCACCAACTGTCCAAATAATCTTTAAACAGCCCCTCAAAAAACGTGTGGGACCCAGTGTGAGAGCCACTGAAAGCTTTGACCTCTTTGCCCCATAAGACATGTTACAAACAAAGCATTTCTATCTAAATCCAGATGTGCAGGTTTAGCATAAGCATTAGAACAAGCTGTTGTTTGGGCCATTACATTTCTCAGTGGGTCATGGGCAGATTTATTATTTATGCCTCACAGTCTTTCTCTCATACACGCTTACAAACAAACCTCTGTCAGCACATCTGTCACAGTCTCCAAATGTGCAACAGGAATTAAGCCCTTATTTTTACACACAAACAGTCATGTAAGATTTAGACTGCCTCAAGAACAGGACAGACATGTGACTAATGAGGGTAGAAGGGCCTCAAATGGTAAAGCGGATATCATACCCCATTACACCCCCTCTTATTCTTCATCAATCTGTTTTGATGGGATGATATACCAAGGCTAAAATAAGACTGGGCTCACACTAGAGAGGACTTAAACAGGGTCAGATACCCCAGTAGATGGTTGGGATTCATGAGATACCAAGTTGAGAGAGAGGCCATGTATACTTTGATGGCTTTCTAGAATAGGCACTGGGAAGAGGTGTATAATTTAAGTTCTCTCAAGTCTAAATACTCTTATTGCATGGGTTTTAAACAACTACTTACAGCAAAGACATTTAAGGGCTTTGTACTTAGAGAACTAAACGATCGCTATCAGCATCATTCTCAAGAATAGGATTTTAATTGCTGTGTGCTGGTGACAGAATTAGGATTGGCCTGGTACATAAAGAGGATTTGTAAACCTGAAACCAAAAAGAACCCACTCTTTCCTGAAATAAAATAAAACTACTGTTTGCAAAGTAAGGCATTGTACTGGTCATGCTGGCTGTGACACAGTACTCTTGGCATGAAATGAAAATACGGTCACTGTTTATGAACCAAAAAAAATCAGCACTTGACCCATTATTCCACCCTGTAATATCATGTGCATGCACTTGGTATTAAATTTGTTTGAGATTAAGGACACCCAGATGACCTGCCCATAAAACCCACTTAAAGGCAAATTATAACTAGTGTGTAAGCGGACATTTTCAAGTGAATCAGGATATTCATGCAGGAAATAACTTTTGGTTGGACTTTTATCCATCCAGATTTACTGGTCTAAGAAAAGTAGGTGTACTAAAACAAATACTGAGTCAAGACCTTGTCTGGATAAAACATGGCATGGTGTGATTACATAGTCAAAAGGATTATGGCCAACATGGGAAAGTTCATGCACCTGACAAACATGCAAGTCTCAATACACAGGATTATTTACACTAGAGAAATGTAATTCTAAATGGTCTAGTGCATGAATTGTTAGCTTCTGACATACCACAGAACACACACACACAGACTCACAAAAGCCTCAGTAAGTTAGAGAGAGACAGAGAGGACCGTTGGAAGGATGGTCTCAATGACAATGAAGAAAATGTTTTAAAAATACTTGTCATTAGTGGCTATAAAGCAGCAGCTGTCCCTGTGAAAGACCTGCAACAATGGCATTCTTCAGCACCTCAGTCCTGCACTCTGCCCACACACACACACACACACACACACTTACACAGCAGAGTTGGAGAAATCTCAGGCTGGTTTCATTCCTGTTTCCTGTCTTCCAGCTGGGCTCTTTAACAGGACAACAAAATGAGATCCTGTGTCACTGTCACTGCCTACGCCCCCTAAGCTCAACTCTAAACTCTTTACCCTCCCTCTTCTTCTCTCCTTCATTCCGTGTCTCTCTTCCTCCTTTTCCCAGTCTCTCCAACCCACGCCTGAGTGCACACAGGCTTTCTCCAGCCACCACACACTGACTGAAGCTCAGCTCTGACGTGAGGCTGGATTTTAAGCCACAACCCACACAGGCTATTCTATTGGCCGGCACAGAACACACACCAAGTGCTCTTCGCATGGACTCTTCCCTCATTGGTTAGTCAGCAGAAGCCTGCTGAAAGCATGGATTGCCTCACAGGCTAACAATGCCTGCTGACAAACTGGGTGGGGTGAGACAGCATAAGGGAAAAGGATATAGAGAGTTTGGCCAAAAAATGTCTGGTGAGACAAATATTTCATAACAAGCATAGCCGTTTATTAGCTGGTAAACAAGAAATGGATTGTGTAAATCCCGGTGTAACATTTGAACTGGAGAGATAAAGGAAATGAGAAAGAAATGGCATTGGACAACAGGTCACTGTGCCAGGAAAATAAAAGTCTTCCCATTACATCATTGTACAGCATCTCAGGGCAATCCAGTGAGGCTAAATATGTACTGCTGCACTGAAGTTCAATGAAGCGTACTAAGCTTTCCTGCACCATCATCCTCAGCACGTCCAATTGGTCTGAGCTGATTATGGGACAAATAAAGGCATCTTCATGGTTTTTAAAAATACATTCCCATAATAGTGATTCTCACTATAATGTATAATAATTAGCATAAACCTGAAAATCACTAATAGGTGAAATGATTAAATGCACATGGCAAAAAAAAAGCTCCTCGTCATCCCTCCCTGCCCCTCAATCAACCACAACCTCACAGCTAGCGTCAACCACACTCAAGCCAACCGGGACAGACAGAAACCTCGGAGTGACTTTTAATGACCACTTGAAGTTTACAGACCACATTTCTATAGGTCCTATAGGTTCATTCTGTACAGTATCATGAAAATCAGACCCTATATCATGGATCCTGCCACACAGCTACTAGACCAGGCTTGTTATCTCAAAACTGGACTACTGCAATGCACTACTCCTGTCCTCCCAGCCAGCTCCACCAAACCCCTTCAGATGATTCAGAATGCAGCAGCATGCCTTGATTTCAACCAGCCCAAAAGGACCCACGTCACACCCCTCTTCATCTCCCTCCGCTGGCTCCCTGCAGCGGCCCACATCAAATTCAAGGCCTTGATGGTCACGTATGAGACCTTGCATGGAATGGCACCCCTACCTATACATTCTTCTTAAGGTTTATGTTCCCTCCCACACCCTGCGATCAGTAATGACCGACACGCTGTAATGCCTACTCAGCGAGGTATGAGGTCCCTTTCCAGAACCTTCAAACTGACTGTCGCCAAGTGATGGAATTAACTTTAGTTTTTGTTTACTCAAGCTTACCATGAATAGACTTTCTTTTACACAAAGTACATGGTCATCCATCATTGGATAGTAAGCATATCTAATAATCTCTCTCTCTCCTTCTGTCGAGCCACCCATGATGATATGGAGATGCCAGTGATCCTGACCTGCCTGATCCATCCTGATGCCCTACCTCTGGATGGAGCTTTCATCAACTGCAGGCTATAGCCTGGAGATTGATTAGGATGGTACTGCTTGAAGTACCATGGCAATGGTTTTGGACCTCAATGCCACATGGACATTATCGCTGAGGTTGCTGGGATTATGGTTGCTACTATGGCCTGGGGACTGCAATTACCACATGCAGTTTTGCACTCAGGTCTCTTTTGGTGAACAGTGGACTAGTTCAACAATCAGACTTCATGTTAAAACCATAATGAACTTTCGTTTACTTTCACACTATCCGTTGTTACCCAGATGTGGATGGGTTCCCTTCTGAGTCTGGTTCCTCTCAAGGTTTCTTCCTCATATCTTATGGAGTTTTTTGGTCACCGCTTATGGCCACCGTCGCCACCAGCTTGCTCAATAGGGATAAATTCACACACTTACAATCTGTATCCTGTGTTTATTTGTTTCTGTAAAGCTGCTTTGAGACAATATTGTTAAAAGTGCTAGATAAATAGAAATTGAATTGAACTTCCAACCTAAAACCAGACAGCAGAATCTGTCACTATCTTCAAAGAATGGCTAAAGACCCTTGCCTGATCAGACAAGCAAGAACCTGCCATGACTGCACAAGTGATGAAAGTTACATAACCTATGATGTCACTGGCAACAACTGTTGGGTGGCACCGGATCTGGGAATTAAACAATGATAGAGTCTGAAAGTCTAGGGATTATTAAGTACTATAAAAATATGTTTGTGATGACAATTAAGATGCACGTTGGGCAGCTGTGGCTCAGGTGATAGGTTGTCCACTAATCATAGGGTTGGCGGTTCGTTTCCCGACCCACATGCCAAAGCGTCCTTGGGTAAGACACTGAACCCCAAGTTGCTACCGATGGCAACCTAGTGCCTTGCATGGCAGCTCTGCTTCCATTGGTGAGTGAGTTTGTATGAATGGGTGAATGAAAACCAGTGTAAAGCGTTTTGTAGAACCACTAAGGTTAAAAAAAAAGCACTATATAAGTGCAGAACATTTACCATCTTTCTTTAAACACAGACAAGCAGATTCATGTTTCTGAAAAACCTGACACTGTTACAAGGGACAATGCATGAACAATCCTCGCTTCAGATGGGAGACTCACTCTGTTATTGCATTTAATCCTTAGATTAAAATACACAACTGCCATAATGCATTGACCCCAAGCAAGGACACACCATCAGACAACTACAGGTCATTTTATCATGGACAGAATGCATAATTCACCTAGACATGGGCTTTTGTAATTATCATGGAAGATGAATATTTGATCTATGTGGATACTTGTCATTTCTTGGCAAGTCCATTAAAAATTTTGCAGCCATTGCCAAGTCACTGCGGCTTATGTACTCATTTAATTAAGACAAGTCCATTCCTCTTTGCTCAGACAGAGACTGTAGGCTTATCTTTTTATGTAAATCTGTCAAGAAGATAGTGCAAAGGAAAGGTGACTCAACATGAGTGCCCCCAGAGAGAGAGAGAGAGAGAGAGAGAGAGAGAGAGAGAGAGAGAGAGAGAGAGAGAGAGAGAGAGAGACTGGCCTTATTGGAATGTTAATCTAAGTCTAATCTAAGTCACATCTGTGATTTTTAACTTTTATGATTCATACTCACTCAGTATCAAGGATGTTAGGGTTTTATAGCATTGCACCAGATGGGCAAATTTGTAAAACACAGTTTATATTTAGTCAGTGTATGAAACGGGTGTAGAATAGCTTCAGAGGTGCAAACAAATTCATACAGCAATCTGTAATTTGACAAATGCCTCTTTATGGTTTCTCAGCATCAGATCAATGATCATGATGGCATGTATCGTCACTGAAAATGTTAGACCTTTCACTTAGCAAATTCACACATGGTGCACAGGGTTTCGTGGTGCGTGTGTGTGCACACGTGTCTTCTAATGCTTTACTTTTGCTTCTCCTACCCCTCTGTGGGAATATTCCTAGTTGATATGAGGCAGAAATAATCTGATTCTTTAAATAACTGTGTACATGTGTGTGTGCACAGCACCATGGACATTACATCAAACCACTGCATGGCTCTTGGCTCACTCGTGACCATGTGCACCCTGAACCCACAGGTCTAGAAAAATGCATCCCCCCCCCCCGACCTCGTAAAAATAATCCACGTGAGCTGGCTGTCTATTTACCAGAGGGGCATGTTGAGTCACCATGCAGATGGCAGGCCAGATGATGGTGTGCTGGGATAAAGTCGCTCGTATTCAGCAAAGCTGCCAGGTTGGAATATGAAGTATGCATGGCCATCCTCATTTTAAAATTCAGGAGTGGATAATTGGGAAATTTGTTTTATGCACATGTTAATAGAGATGGAGGAAGAGAGGTGAGTTCACATTGGGGCAGACAGTATGAACTAAAGAAGATGATTTGACATCCACCCTCCGCAGTAAGAGAGGCATTCAATTATTCGCTATACATGGGGTGGGGGTGGACTTGAAATGCAGTGTGAGGTATACATGAAGCACAGATTGTCATAGTGCTGGGATATTCTACTGAATTAATGAAGTAAGTAGGGGTGGAAAGTTATTTGTGCATTGGAAATAAATTAGCCCTAAAACACTCTAGGGTGATACGGTACAGTGGATCTACGCTAATACTAAAACTGGAGTTACATCATGGTGCAGTGCTCATGCACCATGTTGCCTATCAAACTGGTGGAGTATTTGTGCACAGTTACAGGTGAAGTTCAGCTGCAACAATCCTTAATGTAAAACAAAACATGACAATATCATGTATTTTTACAATTTAAACTTTAAAAGGCATTCTGTAAAAAAATTGTACAGTGTTGTAGAGAAGTATTGATTTCTTCTGCTTTTGTACATCTTATACTAAATATCTTAAAACAAAATACAACATAAAACAAAGGCAACCTGAGTAAACACACATTACAGTTTTTTTTTTTTGGTTGTTTTTTTTTTATTATTGAAGGTCAACACCTGAAAAAGTAACTGCCCCCTTAAACTTAAAATCTGGTTGCGCCACCAAACACTTCTGATAAGTGGAGATCAGTCCTTCACAGTGCTGTGGTGGAGTTTCGGCCCACTCTTCTTTGCAGAGCCGCTTTAGTTCAGCAACATTGGCGGGTTTTCAAGCATGAACTACCTGTTTAAGGTCCATGTTTACTCAGGTTGCCTTTTATTATCTTAGATTTTGTTTTAATTTCTGAAACAAAACAGTTTAGTACGAGATACACACAAAAACAGACGACTTCACAGTTACTGTCACTGTAATGATTCCCACACAGTCTTCCACAGATCAGACATAACATTAAAACCACCTGCCTAATATTTTGTAGGTCCCTGTTGAGCTGCCAGAACAGCTCTGGCATGGACTCCACAAGACCTCTGAAGGTGTGCTGTGGATCCATTAAGTCCTCCAAGTTACAATTTGAGGCCTCCATGGATCGGACATGTTTGTCCAGCACATTCCACAGATGTGATCGGACTGAGATCTGGAGAATTTGGAGGCCATATCAACACCTGGAACTTTCCTTCATTCAATCATTCCTGAACAATTTTTGCAGTGTGACAGGGTGCGTTATCTTGCTGAAAGAGGCCACTGCTATTAGGGACTACCATTACCATGAAGGGGAGTACTTGGTATGCAACAATATTTAGGTAGGTGGTACGTGTCAGTAACATCCACATGAATGCCAGGACCCAAGGTTTCCCAGCAGAACATTGCCCAGAGCATCACACTGCTTCTAGTGGCTTGACTTCTTTGCATAGTGCATCCTAGTGCCATCTCTTCCCCATGTAAGCTATGCACACACACACACTCAGCACACTTTTACATCCCCATGAAGTAAAGAAAGAAAGAAAGAGGGGAGAAAAAAAAAAAAAAAAAAAAAAGTAATTCATCAAGACCAGGCCACCTTCGTCCATTGCTCCATGGTCCAGTTCTGAAGCTCACTTGCCCATTGTAGGCACTGGATAAGGGTCTGCATGGACACACTGGTCTACAGCTACACAGCCTCATACACACCACCACAACTTGGTCCTTGCCAAAGTCGCTCAGATCTTTACACTTGCCCATTTGTCCTGCTTCCAACTCATCAAATTCAAGAACTCACTGTTCACTTACTGCCTAATATATCCCACGCCTTGACAGGTGCCATTGTAACGAGCGAATCAATGTTATTCACTTCACCAGTCAGTGGTTTTAATGTTATGGCTGATTTATGTATCCTGATATGATGTTTATAGTTATATCACACAACACTAGCACACAATACTGATTGTCTCAGCATTACAGATACACAGGATTAGGGGTGTAACGCAATGCCACCATCTGTATCTCTATAGTGCTACAAACATTTGTGTCTGTATTTAGATTCAGTTTTAAACAAAAACTTATTTTAGTGAGACCGCAGAAGAGAGACGCCCTGTGCACAGTGAGTGGGCTATATGGAGCGGCAGCCCTAAAAATGCTCTATAAATACATATTTCTTTTGTTAGTAAAGAAATATGGTTTTATTTGGAGCACAGAAAGTATAGGACGGGATACTGATGCAAACCACTGACATGAGTTAAAAAAAAAAACAAACCATAATACCACCACCACCACCACACAGTGCATCTCCTATTTGCATATTATTAATGAATAGCATAATGGTGTTCATAATGATGGTCATTTGTCACCCAGCATAGTTGCCAGGGTCATGGTTTTAACACTAAATTGGGTTTGTTTTGGATCAAACTAGCTGGTGGAAAAAGCATTTCTGCAAACATAGGACACTGCAAACAAAGGGAAAGTGCAGACAGTGTATCTACAAAACCGAAATTGTTCTGTTCACCAAGATATATTGCAAAGACAGAGAGGAAAGGGGTTTATGGAGTGGATAATATTGCAGATATTACAAATTTGAAATGTGTGTGCGCGCATCACTGTGTACTTGTTTGCCATGCAAAGACTGAGAAAAAAAAAATTGTTTAACAGAAAATTTATTTCATGCTTTTTAAAATGCACATCTTCCGAGATAAATATACTGTAAACACTAAACATTTGACAAGAATATCAGTTCTAACTGTTAATAACCTCCTTAATCAATAAAATTATTGATTGTAGAACACATCGAGATAATTAATTTGAAGGGACCTCATAGAATACAGTTGCTGAAAAAAAAATATGTAACTTGAATTGTTAGTCTGACGAATTTCACAGCTTTAATTTTACTTACATGAGTGTGTACAGGGTTAAAATTGTACTGCAGTCAGCTGCTAGAGGGCACCAGAGAAACCAGAAAAAATCATTAAATTTAATGTATTAAGATAAAACTACCTGTATACAGTGTTTGCCATGCGTTTAAACGCTAAATATCATTAGTTGCATGTGTTATTGGTTTTACATGTTTTCAGGACAGGTGCCAATAGTTCTGCAGGTGACAATAATACTGACAGATCTAATACTGTATAATGATGAGTCTTTATTGGTCACATATACATTAGAGCAGAGTGAGATTCTTTTCTTCATATACCTCAGCCTGTCAGGAAGCTGGGGTCAGAGCGCAGGTTCAGCCATGATATGGCGCCCCTGGAGCAGAGAGAGTCAAGGGCCTTGCTCAACAGCCCAACAGTGGCAGCTTGGCAGTGCTGGGGCTTGAACCCCCGACCTTCCATGTTGACCTGCACTGTAATTCTTACTTGTAATTCCTTTGGCCACTGGAGCAACACTGTTCAGAACTCAAAACACATGGACCTTCCTTCATTCTTGGCTAAAAGATGTTCACCAGTTCCTTAAAACTACTGACTGGTGAAACCCACTTCCCTGCAATTGTTAAATTGTTCAGTCTTCAGCTGTGGCAGGTTCAGGCATTTCCCTATTCATATCTACGCAATGGCAGCTTAACCACTAACATCTACACACTGCCGGCTAGTCCTATGAAAATCAAGATCAAATGATTGCAACAGGGTTCATACAAGCTCTAAAGTTCAGCTGTGGAGACAGAGAGAATTTAAATGTCATTTAAACGTGGATTTGACCATCAGTAACTGACACACAAACAACGTGAAGAAATAAACCATGCTTTTACAGTTTAAAAATTCAGTCTCCAGGCATTGGACTACTCCATGTCAACAAATCAGTAGCCATGAGTTCATGAGCCCACACACACCACACACAGTAAGACAGCCTGTAGGTGACTCAGAATAATGCAGCCCATGTTCATTAGGTATAATTAATTTTATATTATATAGCCATTTATATACTACTGCTGTCCTCAGCACAGTATCACAATGCCAAAATCAACCACAATATCAGGGGATAGTGCATGCGATTTTCAGTACTAGTCAAAGTTTGAAAGAGCTACCTAGATCTCACGTGTCCACATGCTGCAGAGGCCATTACACTGGAGGTTGTATTTATTTTTATTTTTTTAAATTAAATAAATAAATAAATAAATCAGTGACTTTAAAATTGCTTTTGTGGTGTCCATGCACTTTAATATTTCCCTCTACCATTTCAGAACATGGTTAAGTGACAAAGTCTTATGACTCGACTCGAGTTTCTGAGCCACAGCTACACACACTAAAAGCTAGAACAAAACCACACATAAGCCACACCCTGATAAATATCCAATAACTTTACTATATACACAATAAGTGTTATATGTTTAGTAGTCAATCATACACTTGGCCCACATCTAATATTTCTCTTCTCTTACAGTATTGGCAGCACAACCCCTTACAGGACACACACTCAGGCTGCACTACACAATAGTTTATATGCAGAGCTTCACCACCCATTGTGTTGAGTAAGTTCTTCTGCAAAAGGGGTATGTGCCAATTTTACCAGTTACTTAAATTCAAGAAAGATTAACCCCACTAGCTAACAATTTTAGGAAAGTCACAAACTTTCTGGATGAGACTGGATGAACTGTTTAAAGAGAATTATTTAGGATCACCACCAAAATGTGCATATTATTCACAAAAATTAAATAACCAAGAATGTTCTTTCAGAGGGTGAATCAAAAAATCAGCTGCAAAATAAATAATAAAAATATAATAAATTCACGGATGCCAAACTAAATGTCAAACCACAGATTTGAATCTATTCTTGAACAGGAGCCATGACATGAGACAGACAGTTCCCTGTGCACTATACTGTGTTAGACAGCACTGAATCACACACACACATGCATATCACACATGCGCATCAGACAGAAAGAGTGCAATACAAAATATAACAACCCACATACATGGAAATTAACAAATTCACAGCCTGTGATTAAACTATTTGGCAGAGAGTGATTCAAAGAAGGCATTTCAGGCTCGGAGAAAATATTGCCTCAATACACTGGCGTCAGTACCACAGGCAGAATTTCACACACACCCTACATACATGATCGCAGAAGGGGCCAGAGGAGTGCAGTGCAGTGTGTTTTCCAAGAGGAACACTGCATCACATACACCCTACTGTTCTACCGCCTCTCCCTCTGTTGTCTTACATAAGTGGATTTTGGTCATGTGTGTTACACCTGTGTATCGATGAAGCATACTGACTGTAAGCTTAGAAGCCAGACACTTGTGTAAATTATTCATCTCAGTCCAATACAGATACAAATACAAAAAGAACTAGGTTAACTGGAGGAAGAGATGAGAGAAAAAGAGTAGAGATTGATAACTGCATAGTGGTACAATATATGAGAAATCAGGGGAGCTCCCCAGTGCAGGACTCACGTGAGCGTTTGCAGAAAGACAGCGAGGAAGGAGGGGGAAAAAGAAGAGAGAGCAAGAGAGATCAGGGCAGTATCAGCACAGGCTTCCAAACATGAATGGAGTCCTGTCCATCCTTACACATCCACATTCCAGGAAGCATTCAAAAAGCCTAACAAAAACAGCAAGAAAAAGCAGAGAGGAAAAGAGCTGAAGGAACAGGAGCGTAGAGGGAAGCAAGCAGATGGGTGTGAGCCAGCATGAGTGTGTTTGAGTGAACGAGAGAGAGAGAGAGAGAGAGAGAGAGAGAGAAGGAGGGAGGGAGGGAGGGAGGGAGGAAGCGTGAGCGATGGTGGAAGCATACTGGCTCTGAGGAAGTGAGGAGGGGGTGTGGAAAGCAGAGGCAAGGTGCAGAGAAACCATAATGGCAAAGAGATACTCAGACTGGAGTGAGTGAGAGAGGGGGCTCATCATCTAGTAGCAAACATTACTGCAGTATAGAGAACTCTGTCAGTGTGCTACTGAAACACAAACAAACAGGCCAAATCTTTACAAATAAGAGTCAATGAAAAGCCAGGCATGAAATATTAGATCGCATAGTGACATCCAAAAGAGTCACACTTGCGAAACCCATTCCCTGACAAATAAATGGCTCTCCTTGTATGATGAAGGCTGACAGCACTGAAGATCATGTGAGACACGTTGTGAAAGACTCTTTTGTTTGCAGCAGGCCTTGAAGGGGTGGCTCGATTATTAGCATGCATACTCCGACTTTGAGGGATGGATTTGGGGATAGTCGGGAAGAAATAGAGGAATCACAGGAAGATAATGGTGTTCACTGATATGGGGGAAGATGTGTGGTTCACTGGTGTACACAAGCAACAACATGGGACAAAGAAAAGGGCTGTTTAAAACACTTTCAAGTCAAGCTAAAAATATCATCTGTATCTAGCGTGGAAAGATTTGAGCAGTGCTGCACAGATGAGGATCTGGGGATAAGTGGAGAGGAAGCAAACAATATGAGGGCAGAGTGCAAGGCTTTGCGAATGAAGAGCAAGAATGGAAGATGGTGCGGAGATAGAAGAAAGTGGGCGGAGCATAGACTCATGCTTGAATATGATTGCATGAGTAAAGTATGTTGCCATAGAGACTGCATCCAGTGCAGCAGAGCTCAGATGGCTGCTTGTCCCGTGTCCCCTCCCCTTTCACCCCTCCCTTCCAGTTTCTCATATTTACCTCCTCTGTCTATTTGCAGTCAGGAGCAATCCCATGCTAGAAGAGCACAGAGCTGCTACTCTCCTGTAAATGTTCAACAGTAACTACCACACAGAGACGTCAAACAACCCAGTGATTGACTGAGAATGAATCTGTTCTCACAAAAGCAATGACACCACAACACATTTTCCCCAACATTACCTCCTGTAGACCACTCTACGACTCAAAATGCCATGAAACAGAAGATCCATGGATTGTTTTTATACTACACTCATTCTGTATCATGCTGTTTTTGCTTAATCTATGACATTCCCAGTCTTTCAGTCATGCACATTGATGTGTACAGTTGAATCCAACAACAGTCCCGAAAGAAATCAAGTCAATAACTACATTCTGGTGGCCTTCATAGTTTTGCATAATAATGTACAAGTTTTCAGTTTAATCATCTGAAAATATATCTGAAAATAAGTGGACATAAATGGGCATAAATTTAATTAGAGCATGTTACTAAATGTTGGTTACACTGGCAGTGGATGTAAATATTGGCAACCACAATGCAGCCACACGTTAATTAATAATTAAAGTAATGAATTATAACAATCATTAATAAGTGTGTTGGTTCACACTGATCATTGTGGATCATTGTGGCTGGAATAAACACTGGATAATGCAGGTGCTGGTTATTTAGTTTACTATTTAGAAAAACGTGTCTTAATGACCTCCTTTAATATAACTAAAGCCCAAAATAAATGCATCAATAAATTCCAATGTTTGTGGTTTGTTTATGTTAATTAATGCAGTTAAGGAATAAAACCGGACAAAGCATGCTGTTATAGGAAAATATATGTGAAGGGCCATTAAAAGAGCAAGTGCAATATTTTCCCATAACAGAACGTCACTGAGACTTTAACAGTGCTGTTATATAAATGTTTTATATATATATATATATATATATATATATATATATATATATATATATATATATATATACACACACACACACACACACACACACACATATATATATATACACACACATACATACATACATACATACATACATACATACATACATACATACATACACACACACACACACAACATACTTACTTTAAAGTAAAGTGTTTCCACCTGATTAGACCAGTGATTGATACTAGAGATATGATCATTGAAAGAACATGGCATGCATTCTTTCATAAAAATTTGTATAAAAAATTATTAATGCTCATTCTAAAACATATTCTCTACTAATTGCCTCAAACATCAAAGTACATTCAAAGTAGCAACACCAAGTCCAACAGTTGACATTAAAGCACATAGTGCATGACCCTTAATTTTGACCAAATCCAAATTTATCAGAGTGCTGTTGATAGCAAGTGCAACCTCACCAAAACAAAATCCGGCTATGTTGTAAAAACTGTGCGATACTAAACAAAAAGCAACAAAATCATGGTAACATAGCATGACAAATGCTTTTAGGAAATGTTTTTCACAGAGCTACTTCCATAATACAGTTTCCTACCAAACAGGAAATGATGTCCTCCAACCAAGACTGCATGAACTTGCTCTTGCTTGCATTTCATTCTCTATTGCTTCTAGATTAATTTCAGCTTTGTCTCAACAGGTTATATTCATTCCGCCTAGCTATGAATCATGCAGTGGAAGGAAGATAATTACAAAAAATGATCTGCAGCCATCACTTCTTAATCACTTTCAAGGGTTCCATTGAAAATGCATTGCATTTCTTTAGCTAAATGGTCATGCAAAATTAATTAGGTTAATGCTATTAGCCAACTTCTTGAGACATGTGTAAAGCTAAATGAACAAATTGTTATTCCCACATTCATCCTTAGTAACGGTTTTATCCTGATCAGGGTCCCAGTGGATCCAAGGACTTTCCCAGAAACACTGGGTGCAATGCAGGAATACAACCTGGAAGTGCATCCCAGGGCAGCAAAAACACACGCGCAGCAAATTTAGATTAGCCAATGCACCCACCAGGAAGTGGATTTGAAAAGTGGGAGGAAACAGAAGAACAAGAGAGCATAGAGAGAACTTTGCATAGATAGTAACCAGAGCTGAGGATCAAAACACTGGACCTTGGAGCTATGAAGGAGCAAAAATATCCATTGTGCCACCCACAGATTACTTTAAATAGAAATCTCACACAATGAATTTTTAAGGCAGAACTTACCAAACCATTGTGATGTCTCCGTCAAAGCTCATATCTTGAATAAAACTTTGGTAAGCTCTTGCAGTGACCTGTGCACAAAAGAGACACCATATATGATAAACAGTGACACCAGCAAAAGATTATCCATAGTGTGTGAATGCATGTGCGATTGTGCCCTGTGACGGGCTGACCCCTTGTTCAGGGTGTCCTCCGTTTCATGCCCCAAGTACTCTGGGGTAGGTTCCAGGCTCCCCCGCAACCCTGTGTAGGATAACCGGTATGGAAAATGGATGAATGGATGCATCATAACACTTGCTATAAATTGTTTTCTTTGTTAAAAGGGGCATGTCTGCAAATTGAAAATAAAGTAACTCATTCACAAGCACAAAATCTGTAATAAGTAGCATAAGAAATATGTGTGTTCTGGTCTGAGAACACCCATCATACTGTGCTGTTGCTGAATTCTGGCAAATAAAAATAAATAAATAAAAAAAAGTCTGGCTTCGACCAATATTGAGGTTTTATATCTAATATATTTAGCCGAAAAAGTTTCTTTTTAAAAACTTGCCGCAAAAACACTTCATCTATCTAGTTGAACCTTGCCAGTTAAGTGTGATTTCCTCAAACAGTGAATATCCTGCATTGATCAAGTTGCTGGATAGCTATGGCCATAGCAAGAGACATAAGCCTAATTCATTCAGTTTGCAATCAGATAGCAGTGATGCTCATGCACCACAGTCAGAATGGCATCTTTATAAATGGTCAGAGGTGGGTAGAGTAGCAAAAAGTTTTACTAAAGTACAAGTAAAACTACTTATACAAACAAAGTACTCAAGAAACAGTAAAAGTAATGTTAATAATTCCTTGAGTAAGAGTAATAAAAGTATCCAATGAGAAAACAAGTTACTTCGGATCTGATTAAAACAAAGGGCTGAATCTCAGACTACTGAAGTCACACCTCTCCTTGGAGGTCTGTTTGTTCTGTTTTCATGATATAAAATCTGGGTTCAAGATGAAGCAACATCCCAGACCTCTGAATCTAGGATTTAAACAAGGCAAAAGAACAGACTATGGAACAGAACAGAAGAGAAAGCGTGTGTACAGAAAGAGCGTGTGTGTTAGCGTGCATGTCCCCTGCCTTTGTCGATACACTCGCTTCTTCAGTCATTATTTTCCAGGACTGAGCTGCTAAAAAGGTGAGTGGTTGTTGCGGAGGCATTCAGATTGAGACCAGTGCAGCGTATCGCAAGACTTATGACTTCAAGTGTGATATAAAATAATTACTGAAGCAAACATTTAACAGTAATGGAGGAACACCACCGATTGTAGTGAAGTAAAATACATTTCTGTGATTTAAAATGAACTTAAGAGTATAAGTATGGCCAATTAAATCTACTCTCAAAAGTCCACGCATAAGCAGTAAACAAAGTGATGCCATGATCTGCCCTGATCCTCCATGATCAAAATGTGGAGATCAAGAGAGGGGTACAAAGAATTTCCAAAACTTAAGAAATACCATGGAGCACTGAAGGCAGTAATCAACAAGTGGAGAAAACGGGGCACCACAGTCATTATAGAGAACAGGACATCCCTCCAAAATGAAAAAATCAAGGGGGGGGAAAAGAAGAAAAAAAAAAAGGTCAAGATGAAAGCTTATCAGGGAGGCTGCCAAGAGACCTACAGCGACATTAAAGGAACTGAATAAATATCCGGCAAGTACTGGTCACACTCTGCAGAGGACAATAATCTCTCATATTCTAGGCAGGTATTCTATAATGTGTGGGCTGGATGGGAGCTCCTTCTCCAAATACATCTAAATCACCCCAAACCATATGGCAAAATGTGTCATGGTAATATTTTGGGCATATATAATTCTAAAAGATGAGATGGACTAAGCGCATCACCCAAAGAACACCATACCCAAGGTGAAGCATGCTATAGGTGGCTTCTCTTCAGCTGGGACTGGGACTCAAGACGGCAGAATCATCTATAGCTCCTAATGATAATCTATTTTGGTAAATTATTATTATTTTTTAAAAATAAATTTCACCTTTCAACACGATAATAAAATGCTGATTTTAATGTTTATCAACTTTTATTAACAGCAAGACATAAGTAAAGAATGCAGTCATCATTACAGGCAGAATAAATGTAAACAGGTTTCACACAGGGCCATCACAGTCACCTCCTTGAACCCCATAGAAAATCTCTGGTGGGATTTGAAGAAGGCAGTTGCAGCACACAAACTCAGTAATATTATTGAACTGGAGGCCATTGCTCATGAGGAATGGGCTAAGATTCCTCAGGAATGCTGCCAGAAGCTGGTGTCTGGCTATGCATTTCGTTTGCAACAGATGCTTGCCATAAAGGGGTTGAATAATTTTGGAACTGGAGAAATCATTATAAGTTGCATTTTCAGTTGAATTTGGGGAAACCACTTGAAGCATTCGTTGTATTGAACTATTTCAATTGGTTGTTTGATTTGTTCATCACAAACAGCTGAAAGTCTGTAAATTTGCAGTGGGGGTTGAATAATTGATTGCATTTTAATTACCTTTATATTGAATATTTTAAGATTCATACATTACAGCTATATACACGAACCATTCCAAACCATTACAGTTACAAATTAGACATCTTCAGGTAGGTCTAAAGAGAAGTTGTTTATTAGATGTGCATTTGATTATTTCCTTGAACTTTCTACTCTTCAACACATCATCCACCTCAACACTGCATAACCGCTATGACAGATCATTAACCAAGATGAATAATTAAAAATACGAATCTTTAAAATGTAAAACAAAATTTACTCACCTTTTAATTATAGAAAGTAATACACTGAGAAATTGAGCAAACACGCTCTTGTAGTCCTTCCCTAAAACTCCTCCAAGTCACCTTTTCGAATGATTCTTCCGTCTCAAGTTGCTCCTCTCTGATGTAGCTCAAATTTCTCATGTCTGCCTCCACCCCCTGACGCACGCGCACACACATGGACACACACACAGTATTCTGAGTAAGACACTTTCTAAGTCAGTCATAGCGTTGTGGTCAGATGTACTTTTGAAACATCTTTCACTTAAAAAAAAACACCTTAAACGGAGAACATTGTGAAAAAGCCATTTTGATTCGATGACCATTGTCTTGAAAAGCCAAGTTTATGACTTGGTGTTATATGTGCAGTTAAATGCATGTCTATTTTAGGTCTATAAACAAACAAATCTCCCCATGGCTAGAGGATTTTCAGGAAGTCTTAAACAAAATGAGCTTTATCTTAATCTCTTAAACCTCTTCAGTGGAAGTGAACTAGTCTGTGGCTGCTTTATGAAAGTATGAAAGAATGGGCACTGAACTCTAATGAAAGAAGAGTGCGTGAGTGTGTGTGGCCACTTTTTTTTTTTCCCTAAACGGGTATTATTTCACTGTGCCACTAGCCAAATGAGATCATGCTGTAAACAACTCTGTCACCAAGGAAACAGGACAAGTGCACCCTGTTTCAACCTCACAACAGAGAAACTGGGGGGAAGGCAAACTAGAAATAAAAGATGGAAGGAGGAAAATTATATATTAAGCCCTGTCGAGAGATCACAGCAAGGACCAGAACATGCAGCAAAACAATCCACAACCGTTGTGTGGAATGATAAAATACTTTAGACCAAACCAAAAGAAACCCAGACAGCTATTAAGCAGTGCAAAGACTTGGGTAAAATATAGCCCCTGTATTAGGAGGTCAAAGCCCAAGATGTTCTTGAGTTGAATGCTCACCATCTCACATGTACAACAATATTTAAAAAAGACATATTCAGAATGTCAGCAAGTGGCAAAAAATGGGATTTAATCACTTTTTATACCAGATATGACATTCCAAAAATGTGAAGGAAAGATGTGCGAAAAATATACCTTCAAATATTAAGGTGGAATGCCACACTTTATTATACAAAAATATACAACAAAAAACATAACATAATGGAACAAACAAACAAGTGTTTGGTTAATATTGAGGATAGGTCCTCAGCAGGAATTTTAAAGTGCATAATAAAAAACCAGAGCTAAAACATCATGAGGTTTCTTTAAATTAAAAAAAAGGAATAAAAATAAATAATAAAATCACTTTTGTGGATAGGATTCATTTAATGCCACAATAACCACACTCCAAAACAAGTCCATATTTGTCTTGGGTTACAGTGTTCATTGTGCAATGCATATGAGCATACAATCCTAAATCCTTTTAAAAACTGGGAGAAAAAAAAAAAAATGAATGTAAAACCATACACAAAAAACAGAACGGAGCAAAAATTCAAGTTTCCACTTTGCACGAGTCTCCTATAGAAGCAGGCCTTCCTCTTTCCCCAAATCGCTGGAAGAAGGACCTCAGTGACGATGGCTCTTGTCTTTTGATTTCCTGTCCATGGCGTCTTGGGAAGAAAGCACCGAAACGAAAGCTGGGGATGGATTCAGGGTTTTCACCCACCGATGCAGACCTTAATAGAGCTCCGTGCGCTGATGTGCCTTGTAATGGAGAATCTCTAATACCCACACTACTAATCACAGAGGTAGACATGCTGTGCTCATATGACCTGCACATGTGTGCTAGTAGAGGGCCCTTTGAGGGTGTATCAGGCAGTGCCCACACTCCATCCTCTGATTCTTCATCTTTAGTGGAACCAAAGGAATGCCTGCGGCGCCGCATGCGTGAGGGTGAGATGTGAGGACTGAGAACAGTCCAAGGTGATCCAAAGCCATTCTGAAGGGCCAAATCCACCTCTTGTATTCCTCTGTGATGAGGAGAGGAAACATCTGGAATGGGGCATCTAATCCGTTGTGGCTCCATCAGGAAGTCCTCCTGTGTTTGATCTGCGTCTTTGTTCTTCTTCTCCTGCTCATCACTACATAGTCTTTCAATTATGCTCCTACGACGGTTTATTTTGCTGCTCTTTGGAGTTGCTTTGTCTTCTATGCATGGTGCTCTTTTTGGACCAGCTGGTGTACCCTGTACATTCATGCCACAGGAGATTTTTACTGCGTTTAAGCATTTTTCTTCCTGTTTTTCATGATGAGAGACAACAGTCTCTACCTTTACAGGGCTATCCTGGGCTGTCAGACAGCTCTTGTCCTGCTCCTCGTTTTGCTCTGTCTTGGCAGGAATTTCAAGGATTATCTGGAAGCTCTGGTCCTGATCTTGAAGTAAAACACTTGCATCCTTTTTGTCCATATTAACAGAACTATCTAGAGCTATGCAAGACCTTTCGGCCAGTGGGTGGTTTTTATCCAGTATCTCTGTTGGACTTTCTCTGTTGGATGAGGGTTGTCTTCTGCGGGAGGGACGGTTGCTCAGGAAGCTGGTGAGGATGGACTCTAAGGCCTCCTGTTCTGAGCTTTGCCTAGAGCAGGTGCCAACTGAACGGCGCTTGACTACCCGGCTCAGTTTCTCTCTTTCCCTCTGCTGCCTTCGGCGCCTCTCTGCTGCCTCTCGTTCTGTATTTTCCTGTTCAACACACAAGAAGTTTAACAGTCTGTTAATATTCAAGTTACAAATATTCTAATGTATATTGTGTAATGCAATAATCTTGTTCCTGACAAGTACTTCATGTAGCACTTTGTCAGAGTAAGCAAAGCAAGATCAGATCAGATGGATGGTCCACCACCAATAATTATACCATACATGGGTTGAGGCAATCCCAAAATATTCCACACACACACACACACACACACACACACACACACACACACACACACACACACACACACACACACACACACACATATATATAAAATTATATTATAAATAAAAATATATATGGAATATTTAGGGATTGCCTTAACCCATGTATGGTGTGACAACACTGAAGAAATGACAATTTGCTACAATGTAAAGTAGTGAGTGTACAGCTTGTATAACAGTGTAAATTTGCTGTCTACTCAAAATAACTCAACACACAGCCATTAATGTCTAAACCGCTGGCAACAAAAGTGAGTACACCTCTAAGTGAAAATGTCCAAATTGGGCCCAATTTGCCATTTTCCCCTCCCCGGTGTCATGTGACTTGTTCGTGTTACAAGGTCTCAGGTGTGAATGGGGAGCAGGTGTGTTAAATTTGGTGTCATCGCTCTCACATTCCACCATACTGGCCACTGGTAGTTCAACATAGCACCTCATGGTAAAGAACTCTGAGGATATGAAAAAAAGAATTGTTGCTCTACATAAAGATGACCTAAGCTATTAGAAGATTGCCAAGACCCTGACACTGAGCTGCTGCACGGTGGCCAAGACCATACAGTGGTTTAACAGGACAGGTTCCAGTCAGAACAGGCCTCGCCATGGTCAACCAAAGAAGTTGAGTGCACGTGCTCAGCGTCATATCCAGAGGTTGTCTTTGGGAAATAGACGTACGAGTGCTGCCAGCATTGCTGCAGAGGTTGAAGGGGTGGGGTGTCAGCTGGTCAGTGCTCAGACCATACGCTGCACACTGCATCAAATTGGTCTGCATGGCTGTCGTCCCAGAAGGAAGCCTCTTCTCAAGATGATGCACAAGAAAGCCCGCAAACAGTTTGCTGAAGACAAGCAGACTAAGTACATGGATTACCGGAACCATGTCCTGTGGTCTGATGAGACCAAGATAAACTTATTTGGTTCAGATGGTGTTAAGCGTGTGGGGCAGCAACCAGGTGAGGAGTACAAATACAAGTGTGTCTTGCCTACAGTCAAGCATGGTGGTGGGAGTGTCATGGTCTGGGGTTACATGAGTGCTGCCGGCACTGGGGAGCTACAGTTCATTGAGGGAACTATGAATGCCAACATGTACTGTGACATACTGAAGCAGAACATGATCAGTATGCAGTATTCCAGCATGATAACGACCCCAAACACACCTCCAAGATGACCACTGCCTTGCTAAAGAAGCCGAGGGTGAATGTGATGGACTGGCCAAGCATGTCTCCAGACCTAAACCCTATCGAGCATCTGTGGGGCATCCTCAAACAGAATGTGGAGGAGCACAAGGTCTCTAATATCCACCAGCTCTGTGATGTCATCATGGAGTAGTGGAAGAGTACTCCAGTGGCAACCTATGAAGCTCTGGTGAACTCCATACCCAAGAGGGTTAAGGCAGTGCTGGAAAATAATGGTGGTCACACAAAATACTGACACTTTGGGCCCAATTTGGACATTTTCACTTAAGGGTGTATTCACTTTTGTTGCCAGCAGTTTAGACATTAATGGCTGTGTAGAGTTATTTTGAGGGGGCAGCAAATTTACACTGTTATACAAGCTGTACATTCACTACTTTACATTGTAGCGAAGTGTCATTTCTTCAGTGTTGTCATCTGAAAAGATAGAATCAAATATTTACAAAAATGATTGGGGTGTACTCACTTTTGTGAGATACATACATACTTATATATATATATATATATATATATATATATATAATTACATACACATACATAGAATGTTTAGAGGACAATAAATACTAAGAACTGATTTTCCTTTGTCTGGTTGTTAAACAAGGACAGGTGGGATAAAAAAACAAAACCCTCCAGTGAATGTTAGCCTACTTGTCTGCACTTCTTGTCCAAGAGGTCCAGGCTACAGATTTGTCCACCCCTGCCTTCTGTTTCACTAAACATTAGGGTTGCATGATATACTGGTACTATGGTAGTATCGCAATACTAAAGCTTCAAAATAGCACCAATGCCAGTGTGTGTATATGTGTGTATATATATATATATATATATATATATATATATATATATATATATATATATATATATATATATATATATATATATATATATATATATATATATATATATATACACACATACATACATACACATATACAGTGAGGGAAAAAAGTATTTGATCCCCTGCTGATTTTGTACGTTTGCCCACTGACAAAGAAATGATCAGTCTATAATTTTAATGGTAGATTTATTTGAACAGTGAGAGACAGAATAACAACAAAAAAATCCAGAAAAATGCATGTCAAAAATGTTATAAATTAATTTGCATTTTAATAAGTATTTGACCCCCTCTCAATCAGAAAGATTTCTGGCTCCCAGGTGTCTTTTATACAGGTAACGAGCTGAGATTAGGAGCACACTCTTAAAGGGAGTGCTCCTAATACCAGTTTGTTACCTGTATAAAAGACTTCTGTCCACAGAAGCAATCAATCAATCAGATTCCAAACTCTCCACCATGGCCAAGACCAAAGAGCTCTCCAAGGATGTCAGGGACAAGATTGTAGACCTACACAAGTCTGGAATGGGCTACAAGACCATTGCCAAGCAGCTTGGTGAGAAGGTGACAACAGTTGGTGCGATTATTCGCAAATGGAAGAAGCACAAAAGAATTGTCAATCTCCCTCGGCCTAGGGCTCCATGCAAGATCTCACCTCGTGGAGTTGCATTGATCATGAGAACGGTGAGGAATCAGCCCAGAACTACACGGGAGGATCTTGTCAATGATCTCAAGGCAGCTGGGACCATAGTCACCAAGAAAACAATTGGTAACACACTACGCTGCGAAGGACTGAAATCCTGCAGCGCGCGCAAGGTCCGCTGCTCAAGAAAGCACATATACATGCCCGTCTGAAGTTTGCCAATGAACATCTGAATGATTCAGAGGACAACTGGGTGAAAGTGTTGAGGTCAGATGAGACCAAAATGGAGCTCTTTGGCATCAACTCAACTTGCCGTGTTTGGAGGAGGAGGAATGCTGCCTATGACCCCTGGAACACCATCCCCACCATCAAACATGGAGGTGGAAACATTATGCTTTGGGGGTTTTTTTCTGCTAAGGGGACAGGACAACTTCACCGCATCAAAGGGACGATGGACGGGGCCATGTACCGTCAAATCTTGGGTGAAAAACTCCTTCCCTCAGACAGGGCATTGAAAATGGGTCGTGGATGGATATTCCAGCATGACAATGACCCAAAACACACGGCCAAGGCAACAAAGGAGTGGCTCAAGAAGAAGCACATTAAGGTCCTGGAGTGACCTAGGCAGTCTCCAGACCTAAATCCCATAGAAAATCTGTGGAGAGAGCTGAAGGTTCGAGTTGCCAAACGTCAGCCTCAAAACCTTAATGATTTGGAGAAGATCTGCAAAGAGGAGTGGGACAAAATCCTCCTGAGATGTGTGCAAACCTGGTGGCCAACTACAAGAAACGTCTGACCTCTGTGATTGCCAACAAGGGTTTTTAAACCAAGTACTAAGTCATGTTTTGCAGAGGGGTCAAATACTTATTTCCCTCATTAAAATGCAAATCAATTTATAACATTTTTGACGTGCGTTTTTCTGGATTTTTTTGTTGTTATTCTGTCTCTCACTGTTCAAATAAATCTACCATTAAAATTATAGACTGATCATTTCTTTGTCAGTGGGCAAACGTACAAAATCAGCAGGGGATCAAATACTTTTTTCCCCTCACTGTATGTATGTGTATATATATATATATATATATATATATATATATATATATATATATATATATATATATATATATATATATATATATATATATATATATATATATATACACACATACATATACATACACATACACACACATACATAGTACTATCGGTAATACGGTAGTACCATAGGTAATGGTGTATGTGTGGCAGTTAATTCTATTTGATAAAACAGCACATCTCACTGCTTTTGCAGAATGCACAAAGGTTACACTTCATTCAACCTAAATTCTTTACCATAATCTTTGAAGATTTCCTGTTTGCTACCAACCAAGCTAACTTTATGCTAACTGCTCCATCTAAATATTAAAATTAGCCATGTTTGCTAGTAAGTGAACTAACATTAAGCTAACCCAAAAATTAGCTGTGTTTGATCGCAAGCGAGCTAACGTTGTGCTAATCGCTGAATGTAAATGCTAAAATTAGCAGTGTTTGCTAGTAAGTGAGCTAACTTTCCCAATTTCATGATTTCTTTGGAGTTCATTTCAAATTCAGTTATTTATTCCTAATGTGTTCATTCTGGAAATGTCCATTTTTATTTGCATGATTTCATTGCTCTAGGGAACAATAGATGAAATATGTGGCACACTGAATTAGTTGCTTGCCAACTGTATGACTGCTCTTGGGAACAGCCAGTTCTTCATCCTCATTAAAAACGTATTGAGAGGAAAATCTGGTATGTCTGTTTTCATTTATATCTATCCATTACCGTAACTGGTTTATTTTGTAGATTTGAATTATGAATTAACTATACTGCATGGTATCATGATACTTCAGCTGGTATAGTTATCATAAGATATGTTTATGGTATCGTGATAACCCTACTTAAACGTGTACCAGTAATTCCCATAAGCTTTTTTTTTTTTTTTTTTTTTAAAAAGAAAATTGATTCTGACATTGCTCTTAGATCAACATATAGAGTTGTAAAAGTGTTACAAGACTTACCTTTACAGCTCTCTCAAACTTCTCACAGAAAGAGTGGAAGATTGAGCAGCATTCCTCCAGCTTAAAGGTAGCAGGGTCTTCACAGAAATACTCAGCTACTGAGTGACTGACTGAATCCAGCTCCCTTAGAGAGGCCTCCATGTCTGCAAGCTGACTTGTGGCCATCTACATGAAGGATAAAGCTGATCACCACCCAGATCTCAGATTTTACATCAGACTACTCAAGTGACCACAGTGCAGACTCACTTGAAGGAACTCGTCCATTTGATGTTGCAGATCAGGCTGCATGCTGGCATAGGCCTTGGCTTCTTTAGCTTTTGCCATTTCTCTCTTGAAGTCTGTTTCGACTTCCTGTTTTTGAATTCTGAGAAGAAGAAAAACAGAATATGCAGAGCCAGTTGGGTGTCCCAGCTTATTTTAAGTGTATAAATTACTATTCCTATCACAGTTACCTCGATGCATCACCGATGTGTTGAAGCTGTTCTGTAAACTTTAATAAGGCGCAGTCTATCTGTTGAGCTTGCTGAAGTGGAGAGATGATCCAGAATATGAAATGAACAAACAAAGCCAGTAAAGTGCATTTTAAATGTAAAAGTATGGTAATTTCAGTGTGATCTACATTACCATAGCCACATAGTGCATAAGGTTCATGCCAGGTTTGTTAGCTTTGGTGTCCACAAGCCTCAGGAGAGAAGCCATTCTGAAACCTATCGCACGACCAGCATAACCATCCTGAACAAATCCAGACAGAAACACAAGACTGTCACGTTAAAGGAAAATTCATCTCAACACCTTCAGTGGCATCCAAAATTGATTTCATAATTTTCAACACCATGTTAATCTATTTTCACTTTGGTTAATGGTTTCCTGCATTACACACAATTCTGTTTGACAACCAGCTGATAGCTGCGGGAGTAGAATTTAGCATTTGCTTCCTCCTTAAATAATGAAACCCAGCAGCACTTTGGTACTTTAGTCTGTACGATTCTCTCAACTCCTCACCTGTACACTGTGCCCAAACACATCAGGTTCCAAAGCTACAATGTTTAACATCATGCTTGTCATTTCTATCTAGTCAGGCCGAGTGTCTGCCATAACTCGTTTGAGAAAAGGCAGCACAAACCAACACATTAGTAACAGAATCCCTAAGCGCCTCAAAATAAAAAACATACAAATGTGTTTCAGGGTTAAGTTTTCCTTCATGAGATGTAGTGCAAAACCATTAAGAAGTTACATGGAGTGCTTATAGTGATCATTATTCTTTCTGCTATGATGTATTTGAGAATCTATGCATATCTCTTCAGAGGGCTTCCAGTTTATCCTCCTACACCTTCACACAAGCTGTACATTCCAACAGCTCCATGAAGTGTAGAAACACTGCCTGTCTGCCTGTTTTATCATCAGTTAGTGCTCAAAACAGATGACCTTAGGGATGTGACAAGATTTGGAGTAGGCATGCACGTTACAGACAGCTGGTGACCTGGGCTATTCACTCAGGACCCCTTCAAAGTTGATCAAGAATAGAGTACAAACATAAAACTACCAGTTTTCAGCAATCTTGAAGACAAAAAAGCTTGCGGATCAGAAGAATCACTTGTGCAAGGAAAAGTGAGCTACAACAAGGCAAACTGCATCAAAGATTATCCCTTTATTTCTGCATTGTGTAACATTACTGCAGAGATCCATCAGATGAATTTATGCTGTTCTGAAGACCAAAACAGGCTCAACATTATTTGATAAGTGAACCTAATTAAATGGAGGTCAGTACTTTGTGCTACCTCCCTTTGCCAAGATAACAGCTCTGAGTATACTCCTATAATGCCTGATGAGGTTGGAGAATACATGGCAAGGGATCTGAGGGATCCTCTTCACAGTGCATTGAGACAATGTAGACAAGTCCAATTCTAGGTTGATTCAGAACATTTACAGTTGACTGGAACTTCTTAATTATTGCCCTGATGGTGGAAATGGGCATTTTCAATTATTCTTATAGCCACTTCCCATTTTGTGAAGCTCAACAACCTTTAGCTTAACATCACAGCTATATTCCATGGTCTTACCCATTGTTATGAATGACTAAGGGAATCTGGCCTGTGTTAACTCATATTTAAACCCCTGTGAAACAGGAAGTCATGGTTGAACAATTTCCTGTTCCTAGTCACCCAGGTGTACTAAGAAATGTAAAATATCAATGGAATATACTTCAAATATATTTATCTCATATGAATTTATAGGGGTGTCAAAAATTGTTGCACATCTATATTTGTTTTGTTGGGCTTGCAATTGTTTGATATCCATGAGAGCAGAGTACTTTTGTAATTTTTTTTAACAAAAGATCAAAAGGTTAAACACTAAAGACAATTCACAGCCTTCTTTGGTCATATTTATCAAGGGTGCCAATATTAGTGGAGGGCACTATTTATATATATCTAAAACAAACAAACAAACAAACAAAAAAAAACAAACAAAAAAAAAAAAAACACACAACTCACAGCATTCATGTAGTTTCCAGCTTTGAGCACGAGTCTGATTATAGAGTGTAGATCATCACACTCCAGCAGCTCTGTGAGAGTAAGAAAGAAAGGTTTGTCTGGCATCAATAAGCTAATTAGGAAAATATTCCTGAAATCATGTAATATCAATCAGTGACAAACATGTTCTATATTTTGGAGATATGGGACAGTTGAGAAGGAACAACTCATGAAAAACTCTTCATCATGCACCACTAATTCATCAGAATTTTACAAAATACTGAGATTGTTTTTTTTTTTAACTGTAAAGTATCAAAACTAATGACTAAATAACACTAATGAATAACAGAAATAAGTATTTAAATAATTTATTTTTAAAGATAATGCACAATACCATTAGCTGCTGCAGTCATGATAGAAATGGATTTTCTCATCTCCTCTATAAAGGGCATGAACTCCTCTCTGAGGAGCAAGCTTTTCAGTCTTTCTTCATATCTGCAAACACAGAATCCATCAACAACTCAATCTGACCCAGATCTCTGGATGGCTGCTGTGAACGGCTATTAAACCCTAATAACTGCAGGGCGGAAGCCAGATCAGCAAACCATATTCTGACTAACAATTAATAATCTCCAAAAACACATGCTTAAATACAATGAAACCAAGTACATATCCTAATTGTTAATCCTCTGGGAATTTCAGAGCCATTAAACTCACCTGGGAACATTTACCAGCATCAGGAAGAAGCGGTCTGCCTCTGCAAGCTGAGACGCATCACCATGGAATGACAACAGCTTCTTCACCTACAAAATTCAGTTCACTTCTTAGCAATGAAAGTGCCAGTGAGCTGCTCAGAGCATCCCTTTTGAATGTATAGCAATACAAATATAAATATATACACACATACATATATACACACACACACACCCACACACCTACCAAACACATTCTTACAAATAAGCAATGGGAGCTATGCTTCAGGTAATTTCCCTTTTAATTTTCAGAGCTACAGTGGATATTTAAAAGTCTACATGGCATTGTTTAAATGGCAGGTAAAAAATAAAACTCAAGATAAAATCAGCTCAGATCAGAAAACATTTTTGGGAAAAATAAGAACAATAATTTTTTTTTATTTTTTTTTAAACAATAATCTGGTTGCATAAATGTACACACCCCCAATCTAATACTTTGTAGAAGCACCTTTTGATTTTATTACACCATTGTCTTTTTTTTGGCAAGAGTCAACCAGTGTGGCACATCTTGACTTAGCAATATTTTCCCCACTCTTTCTTGCAAAAACATTCTAAATCCATTAAACTCTAAGGGCATCTCCTGTGTATAGCCTGCTTCTGGTCACCCCACAAATTTTTTGTTGGATTCAGGTCTGGGCTCTGGCTAGATCATTCAAAAACATTTATATACTTTTCAAAGTGTAAAAATAGCCCTGAAAATATTAACCCATTTATGAAATAAAATTAACCCAGCGTTTTTGTAAAAATGAAAAACATCATTTGGGTTGAAAAACAGCCCATTTTCTGGGTTAAAATTAACAACCCAGCTTGATGGGTTAGTTTAGTCCAAAATGAGTTTGGTCCTATATTTACCCAGCTGTTGGGCTAAAAAAAAAAAAAAATTATTATTATTATTTTTTTTATTTTTTTTTTAAGAGTGCATAGAATAATCAGTACTTGTCATATATTCCTGCAGCTCCTTTAATGTTGCCGTAGGTCTCTTGGCATGCTCCCTGGTAAGTTTTTGTCTTGTCCTTTTTTAAAATATGGAGGGATGTCCTGTTCTTTGTGATGTCACTTTGGTGCTCCATTTTCTCTATTTGTTGATAATGGCCTTCACAGTGTTCCATGGTACATCTAATGTTTTGGAAGTACTTTCATACCCTCCTCCTGATTGATTCCTGTCGACAAATGAAATACCATGTATGTTTTGCAAGCTGTTTGAGGACCATGGCTTCAGCAGTCAGATGAAACCAAGAAGATGTGAAGAAAGAGCTGGTCTTTATTTGGTGTCAATCAGAATAATTTCACTGATGACAGCTGTATGATAATTACTTTTGAACCTGAGCTTGAGTGTGATTGGTTCATTCTGAACACAGCCACATCCCCAATTATAAAAGGGTGTGCACACTTATGCAACCAGGTTATTGTAACTTGTTATTTTTCCCTAAAATGTTTAATTGTTGTTCAGTTAGTTATTATGTTATAATTTCACATTGAGGGTAGAAAAAGTTCAGACATGATTAATCACAAAAACCTACCATTTTAACAGGGTTGTGTAGACTTATATTCACTGTATTGAGCAAACCAAAAGTGGAATGTCAAATTTTTATATTATACTTAATATTGTTCAACTTTTTTTTTCCCCTGAATGGATCATTTACAATTGGATTAAACTGGACAAAACCTCTATTCTATCCACCCTTAATTTGTACCCAATTGATCAATACACGAGAGAATAATGCTACAATTTCATGCTACATAGATCTACAAGCTGTACAGTGTACCTCAACATCATCAGGCAGCAGCTTGCTCAGCTCTCTCAGTCCACCAGCAGCAAATCGCATGTTTCCCTCACTGATGTCCTCAACAATGTCCTGAATTGGCCTGCAGGGGGAGTCAAAGCACAAACATAACATTATGAATAGAAATAGTCTACTGTAGTACTGAACGAACAGGAGGTACTCAAGTCTTAAATTCCATAACCACATATCCACCTCCACACTTCACTGATTCATGATTTTCATAACCTCTAACAGAAATAGGGGAAGAAACAGAAACTGGCAACATTGTTGTTTTGGAATAAATTCCTACAAATGACAGGCTTCAATGGGCCATGCAGAGATTCATAATGCACGCACCTCTGATGTCTCTCATGAGAAAATAATCTCATGAGAAATTGTTTAACTTAATATAATGTTGTCCACACAGCAGAGTTAATATTTCAGCTCAAGACAATGTGGTGTCAGTGTGTCGTTACAGCATAATTTGGCCACCTGGATACATAAAACATTTGATCTCTGAGAACATCGGTTGCTCTTAGTAGTTTTTCAGAAAACTGAAAACAACTATTTACAGGAAGCAAAATAATGATCAAGGTTAGAAATGTCAGATGGTGTTATTATAATTAGTTAATTAATTCAGTCCGTTAAGAATTTTATTTCATTTAGTTGTCTTAATAATTAATTAAATTATGTCAACTTATAGGCACTCACACAAGAAGTGTGCTTGCATATGTAATTGAATTTCAATTTTCTAATCAGCATTTGAAGTTAAATAAAGTTAAAAAATATATATATATATATATATATATATATATATATATATATATATATATATATATATATATATATATATATATATATATATATATATATATATATATATATATATATATATATATATATATATATATATATCACTGCTGTACACATCAGTAGTATAGACTGGGACATCAGTGTTTACAGTGTTCAGAACATGTCCACTATTTCAGTATTGAAAGTAATCATTCCAAATTATATGTACTTCCTCATACATTTCCACAAATATGAATAAAGGTGATGGTATATATACACACAATTACTTGTAACCTGAATGTAAAATAATAGTCTTTTCCAGGGTTGGGGACCACCGGAAACAATTAATTATTTTTTTAATTAAACATTCATCCTTCTGACAAAATGCTTGAGGGCCATGTATGACCGCATTGTACTCATAGAGTAAATTATTAATAAGCAAGTATGATCTACTTCTGTACAATACCTCACCTTTTAAACTGCTTAAGGAGAATCCCAATATTCATACTTTTCTTCGAGTTAAGGATCGAGACCTGTCAAAGAGAATGCAAACAAATTCTCATTTGAATATCTATAAAGGCTTGTATAAAAAAGGGAAATTTTAATGCCACTCTCATCAAGGTAATACAATAAAGTAGGAACATGGGTAAAACAAGACAAATATCCCATTGTATAACATGCATCTCTGCACTTCCCATTATTATAAATACTAAATCATCCTGAGCCACTTCTACCTTATAGTCAGAACTGTTCCCTATACACAGACAAACACAAAAACATTCAGCCATTTCCTAACTGTGTGTTAAGGCATTTTTCACTCATTCATGAATAAGTTCACCAGAAGGGAGCATTCCATTCTTTTCCAGGATAGAACCATGGGCTTGGACAACATCGATAGCGGAGCATGCTGTTATGCCATTACTGTAGTTTGATTATTACTCAGTAACTTAATATCCTGAAGTGCCCCCCCCCTTCTTATACCAGCGCAATTTGCCAAAGCTATCTTTTTAATTTATTAAATAACATCATAGCATAACTTGTGTCAATTTATAGTTGCATTTAATGTTGTGAGGAATCTGTGAAACAAGTTAGTTGCGGTCATCACTTACATTCTAACAGATATAAACAGTTGATCCCTCACCAACACCAACTTTTTCCTGCTGGACCAAAAAAAATCCAGTTTATCTTGTTATTGTGAAACTACTAAGCGCAATGTCCTCTGTCCTGAAGATTCCCCCAGTCCTAAAACCCATGTGAACACCTTTAACTCTGACTAAATGCTAAATATACTTCACCATATCAATAATTACAATCAGCAAGTAGCAGTTACTACATAATAGAACAAGCACATTAATATAAACCTGTCATGCTGTTATAGAAAATAACCAACAATTTCTAATAAAGCAGAATAGAAAATTCAGCAGTGTGGTGGTATAAAAACATAAAAGAAGTTGTACAATCTTATAAACAATGAGAGTATCAAAACTCATAAGGGGGGGGGGGGGGGGGGACTTCCCTCAGTCTTTTGATATAATTGTTTTGATATACGTGTTGTATTACAGTCTAAATGGGTGTTAAGAATTTCAATGTTATTTAGTCCAACTAACACCCAATTTTATGTACATTCTAATTAGCCTAAATCCAAATAATTTACAATAATCTATTATATGAAATATTGTAATATTGAACATGCATGATACAGTTGACAAGGGCTGCTCAATACATGGAAAAATATTACATCACAATTGTATAGTACAATTTGTACAGTGATGTGCTTTGCAATACAAAGCAAGCTTATTTGCCATAGGTAACAGGCTTTGGTACTTTTGAGCAGTTTTATAGGTGAACGGACTGACTTTCACAAGAATCTCAGGAACAAAATTTTCATCAGTTGTTCCCTTCAAAATTAACTGTTTTGATATCTTCTTTAAAGTGAATGCTTTTAATCACTTCAACACATCCCTGAGATAATAAAACAAAGTGTAGATCTAGTAGTAAACCAAGATCCATACAATTTTGGTACGTCTTCCACAGAATGCTGCAAGTCTAGGCATCTTGTCTTAGTACTACAAGACAATTCAAGGACCTGAATGACAGTGTTAATGTTGCAAGATTTAGTGCTAATAAAAACAAGATGTAGTGTGCTCTTCACGTTCAACCTTCCTCAGGGATACAGTGTTTCCTTCAAATATATACTCGCCACCTAGTTAATGTTCACACCAAACATCAGATTGAAGAAAAACTGATCTCCATGACTTTTATCATGGCATGGATGTTGGTACCAGATGGGCTCGTTTGAGTGTTTCAGGAATCAGGAAGCTTTCATGGAAACAGACTTTTATGCTCACCGCGGTTGTAAAGAGTGCTTATTTGAGTTACTATAGAATTCCTATCAACTCAGACCACTCTGCTCATTCTCCTCTGATCTCAATCTTCAACACGGTGTTTCAGCCTGCAGGCCCTCTGCTCACAGGATGTTTTTTGTCTTTCCACATCATTCTGGTTAAACGCTAGAGACCGTTGTGTGTGAAAATCCCATGGTACCAACATCCATGCCACATGTCACAGTGATCACACCTTAGCTTCATCCTAATGTTCGATGTGAACATTAACTGAAGCTCTTGACCTGTACCTGCATGAGTTTATGCATTTTGCTGCTGCCACTTCACTGGCTGATTAGATAACTGCATGAATGTGCAGTTATGTGTTAAAAGTGGACGGTGAGTATATACTGAAAACACTAAAAATGCACTGTATGTAACCAAAATGTGGCACCACAACCTCCTTACTGTTGTTTGCAATCTCCAGCTGACACCTTTTCCACCTGCCTGAGAAAACTGGTACAAACGCAAACTACTCACAATCTCTGACTCAGGACTGGTGGTCTGCAGGCCCCACACACTCTTCTTGACGGTGCCATGCTTGGTTGGTATCTGCTGACGTTCACTGTGGCTAAACAGTTCCTCAATGCGCTTGGTGTCCAGTGGAATATCCTCCAGCTTCTTCTGTGATGTCCAGACGTTGCGCTTCCCCACCACACTATGCCTTGGAATGGTGTCCCAGTTGAAGCTGCGCATCTTGGAGCGCCGGTGAACACTGCGAGAGAACGGTTCGCTTCCTGTGATGGGTGGAGGTGGTGGAGGAGGGGGAGGAGGAGGAGGAGGAGGAGGGGGCGGTGGAGAAAAAAGAGAAGGTTCGATGGACATGGCAACGCCATCCATTGGAAATTATGGGTTGGATACCCAAAGTAGGCCCAGTTCAGCTCCAAATGAGTGGATGATTCGCAGGATCCAGGTTAGCTGATTCAACAGAAAAGGATGAAAAATTTGAATAGACAACAAATTTTCAGAAATACATACACTAGAATAAAATTTCATGCTTTCAAGACTATGGTGGAGCATACAAGACAACACAGAGACTGCATCCAGGACTACATAAAATTCAATGTCAGAAAAGCAGAACACAATATACCATATACACACACACACACACACACTTTTGAATTATTTATAAAATCAAGTGAGTTTAATTCTGAAATCATAAGTCATAACATAGGCCAAAAAAAGTTTCTGCTGATAAAACAGTGATTGGACTGGTAA
Organism: Ictalurus punctatus; assembly: GCF_001660625.3. NCBI lineage: Eukaryota > Metazoa > Chordata > Actinopteri > Siluriformes > Ictaluridae > Ictalurus > Ictalurus punctatus. Next base: position 11,090,068 of record NC_030431.2, on the reverse strand, counting down.
CATTTTGTGGTTGTGAGATGCAACCACAAAGCCAGATCAGTTTATGTAAGACAACACATGAATAGAAAAATGCTGCTTTTTAAAACAGAATGTCAGGCCTTTTTTTAAGTATCACAAAAAATTACACTATGGGGTTTGATCATTTCCTACAGCTTACAGTTAAACTCTATGTAACATATCAATAGGAAATAACAGTTCCTCAAACAAACAAACAAACAAACAAACAAACAAACATGCATCTCGAAAAAGACAAGAAAAGTACAAGGTGAATTAAAGGACTATTATACTTCAAGACAAACGGCTGAAGGTTCAAAAGACGACGAAATTAACAGTTCGGTTAGTTTAACATTAACTTCTTTTTCGTCGTCTAATCGGAAAGCTAAAGTGCCTTAACATCTACCAAACAACCAAAATCAAACACTTTCTGAAGACTGGACAGAAAGGAGCAGGCCAAATACACACACGAAAAAATATCACAATAAAACGCAGCTCATTAAAAGAAACCATATATACCAGAACTGGAATAATCCAATGTAACCTAGAGCCAAAAAACCCCAAACGTTTTAACTGACAAGCATCGCAGCAGAGAAGCAGCAAACCAGCCTTAACACCAGCTCAAATAAAGAGACGCTTTATCAATTCGCTAAGCCACGCCCCCTTCGAGGCAGTAGTCTCTCACCTGCGCGGAAGGTTCCACCCACTATCTGAGAGAAGCTGCTGTGTGTAAAACACAGCTCTATACCAGTGGTTCCCAAACTTTTCCAGGGCAAGGCCCCCCAAATGGCATTAACATTTGACCGAGGCCCCCCTTTTGCAAGATGTCTTTAGACTTCTGAGAAAGAGAAAATCATCTATTTAGTTATTTTTCACACCAAATTGTTGAGGCCCCCCAGGCGGCCCCCACTTTGAAAACCACTGCTCTATACAATATACAGCGCCTCAAAACTTCCACAACTTTCCTACATAGATTGGCACACTGCCATCTCATTCTAATAGACAGGTGAGTAGGAAACTGTACAAATGTACATTAATTTAAATAATGCATAATTTGCAGTGTTATTATGCAGAATTATGAATGCACTACATTTTGCATGATATGGCTACTAACCAGACACACACACACACATCACTTTTATCGCTACAACCACAGAGCATTTGCATCTACAAGTGCATATAACATGTCCTCCCTCCATGTTGTTTCTTCATTCTTCAGTCACCTCTTTACCTTGGTCAGAGTCCACCCTGGGAACAGGTGGGAATGCACCTTGGACGGGGCACAGGACTACACACATACACACACACACGGGCGATTTGGAGTAGCCAATCCACTTACTTTTTCTGTGAGGTGGAAAGAAACCCACATGAAGACAGAGAAAAGATAATAATGATAATGAGTCTTTATCAGTCACATATACATTACAGCACAGTGAGATTCTTTTTTCTTTGCATGTCCCAGCACATTAGGGTCAGAGTGCAGGGTCAGCCATGATGCAGCATCCCTGGAGCAGAGAGGGTTAAGAGCCTTGCTCAAGCTCAGGGCCTGACCAGACTCCCTGGGGCTTGAACCCTTGAACTTCTGATCAGTAACCCAGAGCTTTAACTGTCAAGCCACCACTGTTTCCAGATGTACAGAAACTGCACAGACCCAAGCTCAGGTCCTAACCAGATACCCTGGAGCTGTGAGATGTAACTCTACCCACTGTGCCACCCAAGTTATTTGTAACTCTACATTTTTACTTTTTTTTTTGTTGTTGTTGCAGTTTTAAGAGTAATTCTGTTTAAAATGGAACACCATTCTGTGTAAACCCTAGAGATTGTTGTGTGTGGAAATCTCAGCAGTTTCTGAAACACTCAAACCAGCCCATCTGGCACCAATATCCATGCCATGTTTAAAGTCACAGAGATCACCATTTCCTCATTTTGATTTCTGATGTGAACATTAACAGACACTGTTTACCCGTATCTGCATGATTTTATGCATTGTGCTGTTGACACACGATTGGCTGATTGGATAACTGCATAAATGAGGTGTGCAGGTGGATGGTTAGTGTATATAAATGAAATAACATTCTGAACTGTAAGGTATGTGTGTTTTGGAAAACACTTAACACCATCCTAGTGGTATGAGGGAGTGTGCGGTAGTGTCATTAAATCCATATCAGGAACTGCTACAAGCGGAAACTTTGGTTGTTGAAACAACACCGACATTCATGCTCCAAAATCTCAAGCACACAATGCATGTATAATGCATGGCTACAGAAAACTAGCTCTGAGAGCGCAAAATTTGCGTTTTAATGTTTAAACAACTAACATCACTCAAGGAAACACATCAATAAAATTACACAAGGCAGGTTTTTTTGCAAACATTTCATATTTTATCTTGTGGGCTTTAGTATATCATTTCCATATTCCAGAGGGTTTGGTCAGCATTAGGAATAAAGGCAAACATCATTCATACACTACTGTATCACAGAGCAGCCTAAAATGTCAATTTTACACAACATACTTCAGATAAATCTCTCGGGATGAGGAGAGACTCTCATTTTAGTAATAAACCCTTCTGATAACATCAATCAGAAATAAAAAGGACATCAAGTCATTTTGTAAAAACAAAGTTAGAGTATAACGGAAATTGGATTTGGTCTGATTCATAATTTTAGCACTTCTTTTCAACAATCGTCCTTCATGCTTCTTCCTTGCTACACAGTACCTCTATCCTGACACTTGTCTAAAGACTAAGAAATAAGGATGTACAAAACACTTGCCACATACACACACACACACACACACACACACACATTATTCTAGCAAAATAAAAGTGAGGAAAGTGTAGGCAAGGAGGGAGCAGGAATTTTATAAAACAATTTAACATGTGATTGATACAGTGTTTCTCCTACATTAGATTATCACGCGTGTGTGGCGCTTCTCACACATGAACATACCACAATAAACAGAAATGTACAACTGAGGTTATTGGAAAAGCCATGCAAAATATTCCACGAGGCACAGCCAATATCAAAATACATTATATATATAATTTTTTTTTTAGAAACATCTTTAATATTGCTTTTCTGAAGGCTCAACCTCAAAGTTGTGTCCAAAAGTTTGGCCATATCTGTATTTACTTCAAATGTATAGTCCAACTCAGTGTTAAAACTAAAATATCCAAATAGACAAATAGATTTCAAGCTATTGGTCTTGACAGGGGCTGATGAACTGTGTGAGCATTTGATACAAATAAATGAATCCCTCAGAGTGTGTATCATATTTTGTGTTATTTTTACAGTGTCACATTTCAAGAGGCATGCGACTATTAAATGAAGGCAAAATATAATTTTCTGGGTTCTTCTTCTCCAAAAAAAAAAAAGAAAGAAAGAAAAAAAAAACATAAAAGAGACCATTGGGAAATATGTGGATTTCAAACACAAAGTTACTTTCATTTTTATACAAGATTAAACTTATATAAAAGAGAAAAGAAAAAAAAGGAAATGACCACTGAAACCTTAACAGACACCTTAGTGTACAGTTTGTGATGTAAAGATTAATAATGATGCTGATGTTGATCACTGGCAACTATAATCAAAACCAAATATATAAAATAAATCATACACATCAACATTACACTAAACTAATATTTCCTGGATTAAACATTGATTGTTAACTTAAAGCAACAGATATACACACAAAGAAAACATACATAAATTAGTACATACCACAATATTTAATCACAACTGTCCTGTATAAACACACCCACAGACTGGCAAGTGTCCTGGGAGTTTAGTGTCGAAGTGTTGAGAATGAACGACGCTGAAATGGTCTAAATGCAACTAAACTTTTTATTCATTTATTTTTTACTTTGGATGTTAGACTCAGTAATATAACAAAATGGAATTAATATTATTTTAAAGCAGGGTAGTGTTTCTTAATCCTGGTCGAGGAGTACTGGGGTGTTCCCTTCCTCTGTCTCACCCAGATAAACCTAGTTCAGACCTGTTACTTTGCTGATGACTCAACTCATGCGAGTTAGGAGCGGGAGGGGAACTCCAGGACCATGAGCGAAAACCAATGAAGTAAGGGAGTGACATACGATAATTGCATAAGCCGATATCATAGATGTCAGTCTGCTACTGTATCTGCTTACAGCCTCCATTTTCCACAGTGGATGAAATGATAACACTGCAATGACAGTGATAACCAAGTTATTTGGATAGCTCATGGATTTCTTTGCACTACAGACGTTCGTTCTTTGCCTTTGATAATACCTGAAAATAATGTTTGTGATATTGATACCAGTATTGTACAATGTCAGCATTCACTGTATCACAGTAAACAGTCATACTGGTTTAGCGTCACACCCCAACTGTACAATACATTACAATACAATTTTTCTAACTTGTCTAATTTGGATGAGCAGGAGCAAATGGACAATGATTACAAACAACTGCAGCTTTCCTTTCTACAAAATAACATGGGAATAACATGGGGGGAATAACATGGGAGTGTGGTTCTAACCTGAAAAAGAAAAACACACAACATAAAATTTATAAATAACTCATTTCAAACAACCGACACGTGGCTCAATCAGGAATCCAATCATGTAAAAGCACTTTGCACCAACTGGATCAATTCATTATTTTTTCCTTCTGCATCATGGAATCACACATTTTTGCCATGCCCCAAATTTCCCCAGGACATTCATGAAATAAACTAAACGTCATTTACAACCAGACTAGTAATTCAACCTTTGAATAATTAGGACCAAGTTTTCTCAGACATTTACAAGTCCAGATCCAGAAGCCAAATGTTGCATGTGGAGAAAAGTGGGGTGGGGGTTGTTTCGTGGGCAATGGGGTTGAGGAATTAGCAGAGAGAGAAAGAGAGAGAAAAGTTGAAAGTCTACTAGAGTTCTGATTGACATTTCCTGGAGGATTTGGTCAGTTGTTACTAAGTTTTTGTTCGAACAAATACTTGACCAGCCTTTAGGGTGAAGTAGATACGAGTAGTGCTTATTCTCAGGGTCAAACACAATTTCAGCAAAGAGACAGTCAGGCAGAGGAAGAAGAGGAGGAAAGTATGGAGGGGGGAGGCAGTTTGGGATCCGGGCTCCTACAACAGCTACAGGATGGTAAGCCTTTCACTATGCTGCTGCCATAGTGGCTGGGCTGTGTCTGTCTCATTATTCTAGTGCCTGCTCTGTCAGGATAACCTGCAGAAGGACTGAGAGCACTACGAGCACTTTCACTGCTCCTCTAACCAGGAGGGCTTGTCAGCTCCGGGAGGTTTGAGCTTTATGTTGAACTGCTTGAGGGTCTGTTCCAACTGCTGCTGGTTGCCAGCAAAGTAGGCTGAGATTGCGTTGTGGAAAAGGAGAAGCTGTTTGTGCATCACTTTCACCTGGGAGAGGAAGAAGAAAAAATACATAACACAGAGACACAGAAAAGAAAAAAGAAAAAATAAGGTGAGAATTAAAGTATGGTTCTAACGTCTGTGTCTCAAAAGCATTGTAGGACAAAGATCGAGTTAAGCCCAGTTCACACTGCACTCACAGACGCCAACAATCACTTTTAAAACTTTTAAAAGTTTACTGTTGGATTTAGAATGTTTGGAAACACTCCTGTCATGTTCAAGCTGCCCCAACAAACACCAACCTACTTTTTATGGACAGTCATACTGGTTTAAAATGGATGATCCTTTAACCACAATCAATATTACACTATTACTATATTATGTCTTTACCTGAAAAAACGAAGAGTGAAACGAAAGAGATAGTGCAGTGAAGCCTTGGTTGTTGCAACATGAGAGACAGGGCACACACTTACAGTTACGCAGAGAACTACATACGAAGGATGTGTGGCGCTTTCAAAATTCTGCTCGGTTCGTCCCCAAGCAGTTTCAACAACTCCAAGAAAGACATCTTATGGTAGGCTATGTGGTAAGCTAAGACCATTATTAGATCATACATTATGAAAAATATTTTTACGCAAATGTAAGTTTATAAACAAACTTTCTTCATGAAACAGAATACGGAAAATGGTGTACGATTAGCGGATGATCCCAATTAAAACCAAAACACGAGAGCAGACTATCCTTACCAGGGGTCAAGAGAAACAATTTTATTTACAGTGCATCCAGAAAGTATTCACAGCGCTTCACTTTTCCCACATTTTGCTATGTTACAGCCTTATTCCAAAATGGATTAAATTCATTGTTTTCCTCAAAATTCTACAAACAATACCCCATAATGACAACGTGAAAGAAGTCTGTTTGAAATCTTTGCAAATTTATTAAAAATAAAAAACAAAAAAGCACATGTACATAAGTATTCACAGCCTTTGCTCAATACTTTGTTGAAGCACCTTTGGCACCAATTACAGCCTCAAGGCTTTTTGAGTATGATGCTACAAGCTTGGCACACCTATTTTTGGGCAGTTTCTCCCATTCTTCTTTGCAGGACCTCTCAAGCTCCATCAAGTTGGAGGTCTAGAGTGCTCTGGAGCAGGTTTTATTCAAGGATGTCTCTGTACATTGCTGCATTCAGCTTTCCCTTGATCCTGACTAGTCTCCCAGTTCCTGCCACTGAAAAACATTCCCACAGCACGATGCTGCCACCACCATGCTTCATTGTAGGGATGGTATTGGCCAGGTGATGAGTGGTGCCTGGTTTCCTCCAGACATGACGCTTGCCATTCAGGCCAAAGAATTCAATCTTTGTCTTGGTCTGAGAGTCGTTCAGGTGCCTTCTGGCAAACTCCAGGTGGGCTGTCATGTGCCTTTTACTGAGGAGTGGCTTCCGTCTGGCCACTCTACCATACAGGCCTGTAAGGCTACACGATTATGGCCAAAATGATAATCCTGATTATTTTGATCAATATTGAGATCTCGATTATCATGATTATTCATTGATATTAGGGACAACATATTTTTATTGTACTTCCACATTTAAATAAACAGACCGCTGCTTTCACCTCCATGTTGTGCTACATTCCTGCTAATGTGCAAATCTTTGCATCAAATTAGACTGATCCTTAAAGTGCATCATCTCGTAGAAGCAAAACCTAAATAAAATAGTACCCAAAATATAGGATAAGTAAAAATAAAAATGCCATCAACCACATGAAAATATGAAATCAAATATAACAGTATGCAACTAAATGAAAACAATTCAGGCGAATGCAGAAAAGGCAATAACAGTGTTTACAGGAGGAGAGACGCAAGACAATTTCTTAAAGGAGATTACAAAAATTTAGGAGCACAGCTGAAGTTTAGTGTTTTTTGTTTTGTTTTGTTTTGTTTTAAGAGAGCTGGTAGCGTTAATGTGCCACAATATAACACACAAGTAGGCATGAGAAAACTTGAGCTTGTCAATTATGACAGAATTTAGGAACATAGTGTGAGCCATGACATTAATTTACCTTCTGATAAACTAAATTTAATATTTTCAGTTAATTTTACAGACTGTATGCAAAAAACAACCGTTAACCTGTTCCACCTTGTCTTTGAAGTCTGCTCCTCTTAAATATATTTAAAGCTACACTATTAGACATTTTCCACTATCATGGTTCTGGGCTGGAGACAGTTCTCGAACCGCTCTGTGTATATTGTGTATATATCTGAATAATCTCATAGGATGTGATTGAGTGAGTTCATTTACCTGTCAGATGCAAAGCTCTTTAGTTTAATGGTGTTCATTAGGGACACACCGATCAGGATTTTTTTGACCGATACCTGTCCAGATACCAATCTTTTTTTATTTAAGCTTAAATCAGGAAGTCTGTCATAAACAGTTAAATGTAAGCTCTCTGCTCACTGTTAATTAAGTTAAAATAAAAGCAATGAGAAATACTGTTGGTTAATTGATACAAGCATAAAATATTTATTTTTAAATATCTTAAACAATAAAGAGTCCTAATTAAAAGTAGACCAATACAAGCATGATCCATATTAGGAAAAAGGCTAGTGGCTTTCTAAGGGGATAGCGAACTAAGAGTAATGCAATGTAATGTAGTGAACTAAGAGTAATTGATATTAAGTGCAACACATAGTAATTACACATTATTTCATTTCTCATTTTATTTATATTTTATTATATATTATATATATTATTATAATATCTATTTTTTAGATTCAATTATTTATTTACTTATAACTAAGCACATTTTCAGTCTTTACATTTTTTTAGTTTTCTGTTTTTGTTTGTTTATCAGTTGTTCCTTTCAGATCAGTTCCCCAGTACAGTGTTCCATGTCTGCTGATAATATTGTGATTTTGGGGTTATTAAATCAAAACATGGAAACTGGTGCTGACTTTTCTAGTGATATCTGTCAACCTTAAGTTTAAATGAAGTGACTACGCTATGTATTTGAGTTAGTGAAGAGCGTGAAGGAGAGCAGCAGCGTACTCTTTCTGAACAGTTGCTACTCTTGATTATGATTGGTGAGGAATTTTTTAATAAAGAAGTTTGAATTAAACCAACCTTGTAGCGTTAGCATTATTATTAATTTACACCCCCCGATGCTGTGTCTACATGAGCAGGTGAAAGTCCAGGTCATTTTGCGTGATCAATAAAAGATGGCGGTTGTGAGGTCGGAGAGTTGACAGAAGCAGATGATGTTCAGTATTACTCATCATCATAATGGCTTCTCTGCAGTATTTACACACTTGTTCGGTTGACTGAGATAATGAAAAGCAGTGTGAAAGTAACTGTTGCACAGTGTAGATGCATTTTGGAATTTCCGTAGTTTTTATTCCAATTGTATTATACAACTCCGAACAGTTCACTCGCACCGGTGCAAAGAAATATTTAGTCACAGTTGCACAAAGTACTTCAGTCGCAAATGCGAGTTTTTCCTGTTCGGCGTGATGAGGTTTAATGTCCTCGACAACCTCTGTAGTGCCATTTAGCATCGTGGTAGTGTCATGATTTCCCCTCACGCAAGCGCTGGAGCTCGCAGCACTAAAATGTTTCCGGGTTTTGGCACTACAAAATGACGTCAGCCCTGCGCCGCTCTATGTGATTGGCTGTGAGTGCACGGAGTGCTTGATTTGAGTGGAGAAAACAGCTGAGTTTTCTATGAGCGGAGGACGCAGTCAATATCGCAGTCGATCATGTTCATTTAATGGGGGGCAGTCAAAATCATCATCGCAATCGATATCAGATTAATTGTGCAGCCCTACAGGCCTAATTGGTGGCACGCTGCAGAGATGGTTGTTCTTCTGGAAGGTTCTCCTCTCTCCCCAGAGACACGCTGGAGCTCTGTCAGAGTGACCATCGGGTTTTTGGTGACCTCCCTGACTAAGGCCCTTCTCCCTGATCGCTCAGTTTGGTCGGGCGGCCAGCTCTAGGAAGAGTCCTGGTGGTTCCAAACTTCTTCCATTTACGGATGATGGATGCCCCTGTGCTCATTGGGACCTTCAACGCTGCAGAAATGTTTAATCCATTTTGGAATAAGGCTGTAACATAACAAATTGTGGGAAAAAGTGAAGTGCTGTGAATACTTTCCGGATGCACTGTAAATAACACATCGATACATCATCTATCCTCTTCTTTCGGACTCGTCCAGAAATCTACCACTTTACCCACAATGATGATTTAACATGCCTAGCACCGAGAGCGCTGGCTTTTGTTTGCATGGAGTTTTCAGGGATGCTTGCTTCATTGTCATTGCAACGGCTCCTGTCCAGATCAGATTATGTCAGAGTTTGTTGGAAAATCATACCACACTGCTCAGACATTCCTTGACCGACAAACGCTGATTAAACATGTTCAGTCGGTGAAAACAAACGCCGACCAACACCAACAGATGCCGACAGGGTTAACACGCTAATCCGACAAAACCCGGAGAGACGGTATCTCTGTGCAGTGTGAACTAGACTTTAACTGGTAGAGTGAGCATACCACTGAACACTCTCTACCAGCCCAAGTCATCTTAACTTTGCAATGCTTCTGAAACACTGGCCATGTTTTTATTTCATCAGGCATCAAACAACTAATGCCAAGTTTTAATACTGACTCAGGTTATACTGCTTTATTCAAGAACACATTATTTAAAACTGTAAGTATTTAGCTGTTTGGAAACTCCTTTAAGTGAATATTCAGTGCACACACCATCTGCTTCAATACTTTCAAACTGGTGTGATGCTATGAAGTTTGCTCCTGCTCTTAGCAAATTACTTATTACATTACTAAAAAAAAAATAATGGAAATATCAGACAAAACTGCATTGGTTTCTGTTGAAAAGTACAGTTCAGGGTAACAGACTTCTGTTCTGATCCCGGTAAGTATTTTACTTGTATTTCCTCATTTGTAAGTTGCTTTGGAAAAAAGTATCTGTTAAATGAATAAATGTAATTGTAAATGTAAGTAGCATACAGTTTTCAGTACTTGTAAAATATAATGAGGAGTTTTGAACACCTTGTTTTCCTCCAAGAACTTGAGCTTGATGGAAACGTCATTGCGCAGTCGCTCATATTTGTCCTTGTGGATCTGAAACTGCTCCTGCGCCGTATCGATACGCGCTATGGTCATGGCGTCCCGAGGTCCCATGTTCAGTTCTTCCAGATCGGCTCTGTAAGCGTCAAACTCCAACCTGCATGAGAGGACCCCACACAAAAAAAATAAATCAGACACAAAAGGAGCGCAGAAGAGAGGAGAGAGAGAAATGAAGTAACACTTATTTTTCCAGCCTTTTGTTAGCCCATCCCAACTTTTTTGAGACGTGTTGTGGCCATGAAATTACCACAATTACCTTATTTTTTTCTTAAAATGGTACATTTCCTCATTTTAAACATTTGAAATTTTTTATTTTTATGTTCTATTGTGAATAACATCTGGGTTTATGAGATTTGCAAATCATTGCAGTCTGTTTTGATTTCCATTTCGCACAGTGTCCCAACTTTTTTGGAACCGGGATTGTATTATTTATTAAAGAACGACATATTTTAGCACAGAGTAGGGGTGTTATGGTTGGAAATTCTCATGGTGTATAGTGGATAGAGAACATTAAAAGGGAAAACGTACAGAGACGTGTCTTTGCATATCCTTGTGTATACAACACAAAAACAAAAGAAAAAAATGCTCCAATTCTTCTTTCTTAGTAAGATAATTTTGAGAACAACTTTCCTATAAAATTTCTTAGTGACAGTATTTATCATGTATTTATAAGCTGAAAGAGAGAGTGGCTGCGAGGACAGGAACCACTAAGCTTGAAAAAGAAAGAAAAAAGAAAAAAAATTCAGCACTGCAGGGTGGCTTAACCAAAAATAAGATATTATGGTCAACAATGCCATGTTCTTCAGTGTGTTTGATAACTTTTGTGTATGATAAAATTACGAGATAGCAAATTTACAACAGTAGCAGATTAATTAATTGCACAGATTTACAAAAATATTATTAGTATATAGTGTTTCACAGCTACACTAGCAACGTTTTTTACAACAGTATTGTACCTTGCATTCTCATACATCTTGATGGTCATGAGTGTGTCCTCCATGGTCTTGTTGACGAGTGTGTTGATGCTGGAGACGAAAAAGTTGATGGCACCCAGCAGGGTCTCACCGTTCTTACACAGCAATTTTTGAGTTTCTGCATTGTACCCAAATTCGTCCTAGAAGCAGAGAAACACAACGATCGAACACTGTTTTCCCCCCAAATAACCTCCACAATATAATTTATGTTAATCACAAATTTTCACAATCTATACTGAGAATAGAATCACCAGGAAAAACAATGTTGTCATTATAAATCAGAATTCAATTCTGAGGTGACTGATCTTAATAGCAATCAAAATTCCATACAATACTGCATATCTAAATGATCACGTGACGAGTCAGTAGTGATGTAGTCTGCTAGTAGTGAACGCAGCTCACCCGCAGTTCAGGAGATTTCTGGCTGAGGTCAGCGAACGTGTCTCCGAGTGCGTGCTGCGTCTGCACCATGCTGTAGAAGTGATTAGTGAGTGCACGTGCCAGGCGCAGCACATTCTCATACTTGCGCTTGGTGTCTCGCAGAACCTCAATCTGAGCCTCCAGCTCCAGATCGACAGTGCGAGAGCCACGGCCGAATCGCTCCGAGATCATCTGTTTAGTGCACTGGAAGGGGACAGACAGCAACGGGGACAGACTAGAGTCAAAAGCAGTTCTCAAGTGAGACCAGGAAAAATAAGGAAAATATTGGAACATTCCAGATTCTAAATTCAATTCAATTCAATTTTATTTGTATAGCGCTTTTTACAATAGACATTGTCTCAAAGCAGCTTTACAGAAATAAAATCTTCATTTCTGCAAAACACAGATATCAGATGAATAATCTGTTCCAGCCCACAGACCTGCTGCTGCGTAGCGTTAACCATTTGCCTTCAGATGACTAACAGTATTATGGACTTACTTAGAACAATCTACACATTAGAACGCATTTATTTTGCAGCAAAGCTTCCCTCACTGAAATGCAAAAAAGTTTAGTTGTCCATAAATGTCACTTCCATCTTGTACTGAACTGATTTCAGTGTGTAGTTTGACTTAATGTAAAGTTTTAGTCTGAAGTTTATATCTGTTACACTCAGTTTTTTTTTGTTTTTTTTAAAATAAGCACTAAATAAATAAATAAATAAATAAATAAATAAAAATTTAAAAAAAGGTACTGAAAGTTTGGTTTTACCCCATCCGATTAATCAATTAATCAAAAAATAATTGGCCGATTAATCGTGGAAAAAAATATTGACCGTTTAATCAATTCTGAAAATAACTGTTTTAGAGTTTTCTACATAAATACACTAAAGGGTTCACAAACTTCAAGCACCCCTGTAGCTGTAAAATAGGGGACATGTTTGTGATGTTTTTCTGTAGCATGTTTTTGAGGAGGATTATGTTTTCCAGCATATTCACAGCAGCAGCTCTGTACATCCTCAGCCCTGCATGGTTTCAAATTTACCCTGCTTCCAACCCACCTGATCCACCTTAGAAAGTGATGGGGAATTAGACAGATCAGATGGATCACAAGATTCCCTCTAAAAGTTGAGTTCTCAAATGTCATCATATACTACTTTTATTTAGACATGGAAAATACTTAAGTAACTGTACTTTATTACTACACTTAAGTATTATTTTGGCCATATTTTTGCTTTGAGTATTGCTGAAATTGTATACTTTTACTCTTGATAAATAGAATACTTACATACTCCTTACGTTATTATATTTAGACCTTCAAAGTACTTTTAGGTACATTTAAAAAGTAGCTTTTTTGACTTTTAATTAAGTAGGATTCACTTTATTTATACTTCCACTTAAGGATCATTTCTCAGTAGTTTTTCTACCCCTGTTCTTACTAAGAACTCGTCAGTTGTCAAAAGAGTTAACACTTGTGGTAACACAAGTCCCGCCACGGTACTGGTGCCACTCAAAATGAGTCAGACTACTAGTACTAACATGAACTTCTCAGGAAGACACTATTTCTACAGCATGTGTATTTGGAAAGAATTTATTAAAAAAAAAAAAAAAAAAAAAAAAAAAAAACCATTTAATGAAATGCACCATGTAATACCTTGTTGCCTAATTCAATGCATCTATTCCCAGAATATACGGGCAGATATCATTTCCAGAGAAACTTATCAAAAGGTTCGAGCAGATAATTTGTTCCCCAGGATACGGCAGACTGCCATTCAATCATAACATGCATCAAAATGAAATTAACCTATGACAAACACTTGAGGATTGGTTTCACTTTATCGAGTGTGTGTGTGTTTGTGCATGCTTGAGTAACAGTATGTAAGCATTAAGTGCATTTACTTGTAACAGATTCTTTGATCTGACAAAGTCCTTTTTTCTAAGAAATTACACAGATGACACAGTAAGCTTTGTAAAGTTCCCAAAATAATTAATTCCTACCTATATTTACAGTATTTGACTCTTATCCAGAGTGACTGAGCAGTTGAGGGTTAAGGGTCTTGCAGTGGCAGGTTGATAGTGCTGGGATTTGAACTAGTGACCTTCTGATCAGTAACCCACTGTCTTAACCACTGCCCTAAAACTCTGCGCACACAGGGCAGAGGCAGGATTTGAACACAAAAACCCAGAGAATAAAGAATATCCAGTGCCAATATCAGATAAAGTGGTTAACTGGATAACGCTAATAAACATTTTTTTTTTGTCTTCTATGAAATGCTTCTGTTTTTTCTCAAATGATTAGTCCACTTATAGTAAAAGGATCAAGCTATGAAATGAACTTGTAAGGACCTCATGTGACTCACAGTAGTGAAGCAAAACTTTTTTTTTGTTACTTAAACTGACTAGAAGAGACTCTTTTCAGTTTAGAAAGTGTTGACCCGTTTCAGGCTCTGTCACTGCAATGTAATCAAATGTGCTTCATTGAAAAGGAAAAATTTTAAGCACATACCAAAAATAATATCTTGGGGTATGGTCCTTATTTTTTTTTTTTTTTTTTTTTTTTTAAACTGTTCCACTCCCAGTCTCTTTTCACACTCATCACAGTGGCAAAGAATGAATGACTAAATAATAATCACACTCTCACCCCTACAAAGTGAAGGCATCGCTTTCCTTGTCCAAATTCGTCATGACTGTTTATTTTGTCTAGTCATAACTCAGTGCATGATAGATAACTCAGGACATGATACTTTTTATTGCCACTCTAGTGCACTTTGTTCACCTTATACTGAATACTGTTAGAGCATAACGGACATAGAAACCACTGGATTAACACACACTTTTACTTCCAACTAAAATTTAACTTTCCTCAGTGTATTTGCATTTTATAATCATTTATCTAATGATTGGCTTAAGAACAGCTCATACCTTATAAGTGTTCAGTCCCCATTTCTTCACCATGTCAAACTTCTCCACAGCGACGCCTCTCGTGGCCTCCTCTGCCATCACGGATGAACTGTTGCTGTGGTGCATGCTGGATCCTATTATGCAAAGACGCAAAGCAATGCTGAAGCAGAGTCTCAAATTTCGGCCTACAACTTATCTCTAAGCTCAGATCAGTCTCACAAACCTTTATCCCAATCTTTAACCCAATAAAAAGACAGAAGCTTAAGTAGTCCTATTTAAATTTAGCCACCACTGCAGCAGAGAGAAAGCGCTACAGAATGTCGGTAGGTGAAAGACGAGAAGGGTGCAAGTGAGAGTGAATGACAGAGTGATGGCTTGCCAGAGATCACAATGATGGAAGAATCCCGGGGTACCTGGGATACCGGGGAAGTCGTCTGATTGGCTGGCTATCCGGATGGCAGCAGAGTGGCTTGGGCCAATGCTAACTCCCCTGCACTTCATTCGCAGGTCTGGAGGGGGCAATTAGTGAGGGGGTCAGGTAAAGGGTGTGGATGGGCATTTGGAGTTCATAACAGGGAATCGGAGCAAGGAAGTGATGGTGTGGTTTAGATGATGAAGGGGGTTGGATTCATGGTTACATTTTTACATATGTAACATGGTTCCATGAGTGATATGAAGGGCATGGGAAGGTTATGGATGTGTGAGAGGATGATGATGATATAAAAGAAGAGGAACAGGGAGAAGAAGGAAGGAAAAATGGTCATGAAGAGAAGATGTACGACTATGAAAAAATGAATGCAGGTTTAAGTTAAACATGGTAAACAGGTAAACCTGAAGATTTCAATGATCACATCGTAATAACTCCCTGAACACCGTTATCTCACAGCTTAATGATGTATTATAGTGACAACTGTGTGTGTGTGTGCTAGTCTAACAAGATGTGTTCCTTGGAGTTACTCATACTACTCTGATAATCTCATTACTGTACATTATTGTGTATTAAGATTGTAGCATTTGTATACTTACTCCAAACTAAATCTTGGTAATATGACTGCCACATCGATATAACCCTAAACAGCATTGTTTCTTACAGTACTTAATTGAACTATAATGCCCTGAACTTGTGACTTTTGCCTAAACACTTTTTTTGTGAGAAGATATTTCTAACCATGGAAATCAAGCACATATTAAACAGCCCACTTATTATTTATATTAAGCTGAAAATACAGAAATTAATTTGAAAATGAACTTATTACATGCAGCATAAAATACTATAAATCTGTACATTTTGTATAAGACTATACGATAATATCTGATCGTTATGTAATATAAAAAAATGGGGGGAAAGCAAGTAAAAGCCATATGATTCTACAAATGAGAATCATCCTATTTTCCCAGAGCCTAGTAGAAAAGAGCTGGGCACAATAATAAAATGTTATCACTGCCAATGACTGACCTATACATGCATAACAATCTGTGCCACAAATGACATGCCTTCAAATATTTTATACACAAGACAAGGCTGATTAACGTTGAGGGGGCTTAACATTGCTCTCTGGGACGATTGCATGATGGTCCTGAAAAGTTAATCTGAAGTTTGGCAAAGTACAAGAAAAGGTGCTGCTGATTCCAAGCAGACTCTAAAACCTAGAGGAGAAATTATAAAGAAAAGCAAAATCCATCTGCCCAGAATTCCCAACCTTCGGAAAAGAGGCGTGAATAATTAAAGAGAGAGAGAGAGAGACTGAAAGAGTGAAGCTGTAACCTTGCCCATCGACAGGGATTCGTCTGTTGTCCATAAAGTCAGTGTTGAGGTGAATAACAGGGCCTGAGAGAGGAAAGAGACAGAATGTGCTGACAAAATCAGCCACCAGAGGGAGCCAGGAGTTGCTATCGCATCGTCTCAATGAACGGTCATTCCTAGATCAGTAAGGAAACATTTTTATTCCAACACAATACCATTACAGGAGCACCTAAGCACTGCGTCTATGCAATAGGAACATTTCTATCAGCAAAGAGTGGGATTAATCAAGCTATTGATGTACAGATATTACCACCTGTAGCCTATTAGATTAATACGTAATATCATGGTAGGCAAATATGTTAAACAAAATGTGTATTCTAGTTGTCTGACAGATGCTCATGCCTAAAATGTCACATCTATATGAGAGGTGTTACGCAATGCAAGTATCTGTATCGGTTTAGTCTCCAAATATTCACATCTGTATCTGTATCCAAATTTGAACCAGAAGTAGGTGTGGTCTAGATAGAAAGATTTTTGTTTGTTTGTTTTTTAATTAACTCAAATGTCAACCCCACCACTATGCTCCTGGAAATATTGGCAAAAATCACTGAATTCAAAAATGACTAGTAATATAGTCATATAAAGGACAGTCCTGCCTGGAAAATGAGGATATTTGACATACAGATAAGGGGGGTGGGGGTGGGGGGGTGTTGGTAGCAGTGTAGACCTTCTGGAGAGAATTCAGCACTCTTCAGGGCTAGCTGATGAGCTGGAAAATATGCATTTGGAACACATAATGCAAGACATGATTCGTGTTTAGCGCCACAGCATGTCCAGAAAACGGCCTCAACTCGAATCTGAGGCTCCACAAGCGGAACAGGACAACAAGACACTGAGAACAGCATGGTGTGTGCGGGAGAGTGAGAGTCAGAGAGAGATGGAGGATAAGTGAGTGAGAGAGAAAGACAAAAGGAGATTACCTTTGATAGAACTAGTAGGAATGATGCCTTCTGCTGTGCCTCCATAGCCACCTGATACAATGCTGGTCTCATTGAGGTTAGGCCCAGATACCATTACCTGCTGCAAATCCTACACACACACACACATACACACACACATACACACACACACACACATACATACACACATACACACACACACACATACATACACACACACATACATACACACACACATACACACACACACACATACACACACACATACACACACACATACACACACACATACACACACACATACACACACACACATACACACACACACATACACACACACACACATACACACACACACATACACACACACACATACACACACACACATACACACACACACATACACACACACACACACACATACACAGAGACAGAGCGAGAAAGAGAGAGAGAGAGAGACAAAAAGATTACGCTGTCTGTGGCATTCAAGTCTAACACGTAGCTAAAAGGAAATCTTGAACTGCATTAGCCTATTATGCACAGGGCCAATAAGTTTGTGTTAAGTGGGTGTTAGGAAACCATTTATAAAAGAATGAAACATTTAATTTTGACATAACTGACTTCTAAACAGACTGCACTTCAGACAGGACACCATTTAAAAAGCGGCCCGGGTTAAGACTCTACACTAGAAAGCATCTTATCCGTGACTGCAAACAGTGACGAATAAGATGCCATTTGTGGTCTAATTACATCAGCAGTGCAGTAATGTGCATCTGATGCAAAAAAACAAGCAAACATACAAACAAAAAAAACATAATTCCCCCACCCCCTACAGAGCGGGCCAATCATTTCCTCGTCCCAAACAAAGGCAGGTAAACATCACTGCTGGGACACGCAGCAGTAACATACAGCATGCAGCCACTTCCCTTCATCTACAGAGAAAAGCACGCTGTACATCACTGCTGGGCTGAGCCCGGCATTCCTTCTGAAACAAAAAATATCAAATGTACGCTCACTGCACTGTCAAAGACTGACAGTAGATTAGCTATGGGTATTAGTTATACAAGGTTACGAAAGACCAAAAATCCATTGGAACCATCAGTATGTCCTGTGCATAGCATGACAGATCCAAAGAAATTTTTTTCTTTAATGTTAAGAGAAATAAAAAAATTTCTGTAAGGTTTAGCTGCTGGTTAAAGCTGCTGTAAGCAACTTTTATCATCTATCTTATCATTATATCCAGATATGGCCTTTAATAAACAGATAAAATTGTTTTGGTGATTAGCCTGAGCTTGAGCTGAATTACTCAAATTTAAACATTCTTTAAAATAAACAAACAAACAAACATAAATAAATAAATGTCTTAAATGTTCCGTATAGCATAATTATTTGCTGGACGTAATTTAGGGCAGACATTAACATTAGCTAGCAACGTTGTTTACAGCAGCTTTAACAGTACAGGTTTAATAGCAGGATGCTTTTCAAAACAGACATATGGAGTACTTTTGGTTCATCTGACCATTATTCAGAAAAGATTGAGATGATGGCACTGAATTGCTACATACGTTTATTTTCACCATTTAACAAAAACAAACTCAGCAGCGCTCTGTTTTTAGCCCTGATAAAGGCGTTAACTTTTTGTCAAAAGATATGAATTTGAATCAAGAGCTTGTCATCGCTGACTGTGCACAGTAATTATTTCTGATTAAAGGAGTGAGGAGTAAAACAAGGCATTTCCTGACCAAAAATCACCAGCCAAGCCAAACAGTGTGTGTTCAGTGGCAGCTTAATTACAGCTGCTGTCTGTGCATGTCTTTATAAGACCTGACACGTGTTGTTTCTGTTCTCTGCTTGACACAATTTGCTTCATGTTACATTTTATTTGAATTTTTTTCTACTTTCAGGAAGAAAAGTACTTACACTTGTCTTGAGCAGCTGTACAGAGATAAATTGTATTACTTTTTCAGAACTGTTTATCTGCAAGGACACCACAGCACTACTAAATTCTCATTGTTGGATAAAACAGTTTCTCAATAAGCTAAAACATTGTACTTATTTTTTGCCTTATTAACTTCGAGAGAGAGAGGGGGAGAGAGAGTGAGAGAGAGAGAGAGAGAGAGAGAGAGAGAGAGAGAGAGAGAGAGAGAGAGAGATGAGAGGACGCTGGTATAAACAACTGTTTTAGCTGCTATAACGTAAGTGATAAAAAATAACTAACTTGTTTCACAGACATTCCACAACATTAACTTTAAATGGATAAATATAACTATGAATGGATAACAAAAATTCATCTATAATTAAAAAAAACCCTGTACTGTAATTGGCAATGTGCTGTAGTACAAGAATAAAAAAACACTTCAAGACATGATGTTATTAGAAAAAAATGATCAGCCTCGGGGGGTAATGCCTAACACCACCCGGTCACTGAATATTTTCCTAAAACTAAACGCTCCCAGAATTTTTTTTTTTATTCCTTACTTATGTACGTTGGAATATCAGGTAAATATTTTATTTCCTTTAGAAATATTAGTAGGTTAACTAGATTTTTATCAGGGGCTGGTGTTTATGAGTGACCATCACCAGAGATTTTGTTACCAATAAAGTTAAACACTAGCAAGTATTTTTGTGATCTTTTTATTTATTTGGTGTAACTGGTTGTGCAGTTGTCTTCTCACAATTGGAAAAAAAAAAAAGTTTATGGAGAACAGCAAAAAAGATTGCAATCATCTAATCTTTTCTGCACCTTGTTGTTTTCCCCCATTCAGTCTTCTGTTACTGGCTGCAGTGAACCCCAGGATTAAAATATTAAAAACAAAGAATAAAAACACTCTGAAACTGAAAACTGTGAACTCAGCGGCAAAACTGTAACATGGTTTTGAAATAAATAGCAGAGTCTTCATTTACACATTAAAGTTTTCGTTTACACTCCGAAAGTTTATGTTCACCATTCTGGCACAAATCTCAAGTGTGGGCGGGGCTTCACAGTGCTTGACTCTCATTGACTAGTGAGATTTGGATGGACAGCTCCCTGACCTGGAAGTAGAGACTCCAGCGGTGTGAATTTTGGAGCGTGTTCTGGATGCGGTTCGCTGTACAGTTATAGTGTTTGTACTTTGCAGAGGAAATGAATTACTTACTTAATCAATATATTAGATCGTAATTAATATTTGATCTTTGAGTAGTCACATAACCCCTTTTTTTTTTTTTTTTTTTTTTAGACAAGAGCTCTCAGGAGTGGCATGGCGTGTCATCATCATCATCCTCCTCCTCAGCTCTACACTCAAGCTGTTGATCCAAATCTCACGAGCAAATAAGAGTAAAGTGCTGTAAAGCCCCACCTCCACTTTAGGTTTGTGCCAGAATGGCGACGTAAACTTGCGGAGCGTAAATGATAAGTTTGAAAGCGTAAACAAAACCTCTGGGCAGCACATCCATAAACCATGATCAGCTTTTAAGGAAGCTTAGAAAGCTGTTAACAAAAGAGTGCTGTTTATTTGAAGACCATGTTAAATTACTGCCACTGAGTACAATGTTTTCAGTTTCAGAGTGTTTTTCTTCTCTCATTGTACATGTGTGTTCGTTTCTTGAAAAGTTACGTTCAATACTTTTGGCACAAATTTAATTCCACACACTCACATGTACCTCTTAAGAATTTTGAAAGGCATCCTGTGATATCAGTTGAAATTAGGGGCCAAACAGCAATACAGGGACACACACACACACACACAGAAAAACACACACACAGAGAAAGAGAGCCTCCGTGGGCTCAGACCCCTCCACCAGTATGCTCCTCACCCTTTGGTCTGGAGGACGCCCTACCTTCTCATTTAGGCCCCACTGTACCTTTGGAGCCTGCAGACATGAGTGGATGACAGAAAGACATACAGAAAAGAAAATGAACAATGCAGAAACAAAAACAACTGCCCATAAAATAAAAATAAATAAAAATAAATAGTGGCATGAAATATGATTCAATAATTTCAGCGTAAATGAACAAAATACTGAGAGATACAAGTGATCAGATTTATAACTGATTCATAAATTCCACAAATGCCGGGCTGTGTGCTACATATTTTGCAAGTAACTGTATGTGATTGGAACCAGCAAGCCCAAGGAATGTAATTTTACATACTAGCATTTACAAGCAGAAGAATGAACTATTAGCAAAGCTTGATTTAGAATAGCAAATGTAAGCAAAGATCACTGCACTGATCTGGGAATCTAAAGCAACAGTAATTTTCAGCAGAACTGGGAGACAACGAAAATTATGGCAACAGAAGAGAATCCTGTTGATGATAATGGATAGTTTCATGGACATTTTAACTTGTGGAAACCACCCAAAAATTCTAATATACTTGTGTCCCAAATGAAAATAAACAAACAAATAAATAAATAAATAAAATACATACATACATACATACATACACTGACATCTATAGAGCACTAAAAACAAAGAGCAGTTCCAGCCTGAATGTGAATAATGAAAACTCCTGTTGCATTTAAAGGAGGCAAGCATATCCAACAAAAAATATAAGAAAATGGAAAATAATAAAATTCTTTAAAAAAAAAAAAAAAAAAGTAATGTATTTGATTTCAGTCTGAAAATCCATACTACTCCTACAACTATTACTACTTCAACTACTACAATTACTACTACTCCTCCAACTATTACTACTACTCCTACAACTATTACTACTACAACTACTCCAACTATTACTACTCCTACAACTATTACTACTTCAACTACAATTACTACTACTCCTCCAACTATTACTACTACTCCTCCAACTATTACTACAATTACTACTACTCCTACAACTATTACTACAATTACTACTACTACAACTATTACTCCTACAACTATTACTACTACAATTATTACTACTACTCCAACTATTACGGCTACAATTACTACTACTACTCCAACTATTACAACTATAATTACTACTACTACTCCGACTATTACAACTATAATTACTACTACTACTCCGACTATTACGACTACAATTACTACTACTACTCCAACTATTACGACTACAATTACTACTATTACTCCAACTATTACTACTACAATTACTACTACTACTCCAACTATTACTACTACTCCTACAACTATTACTACTTCAACTACTACAATTACTATTACTACTACTCCTACAACTACTACTACGACTACAATTACAACTATAATACTACTTCAACTACAACGATAACTCCTCCTCCAGCTACTATTTCAACTACAATTACTTCAACACTACTACTATAAATACATAAATTACAATAACTACCACAACACTACTACTATAATAACTACTACGTCAACTACAATTACTACTCCAACTACAAATACTTCAACTACTATATCAATTACTACTACTTCAACTACAACCACACTACTACTGCAACTACTACTACTACTTCAACTACAATTACTACTTCAACAACTACAACTACATCAATTACTACGACTACAACTACAATTAATCAACTACAACTACTACCAATACTTCAACTACAACTAGTATTAGTACTGCTACTACGAGCTTTATCATGGTCAGATCTGCAGTGGATTTTGGAATCTATCCCATGAGCACTCTGGATGAGACGGCAGTACATCAGGTCACCTTTCTCACACACATTCACACCTGGGGGCACTTTAGCATAGCCAATCCACTTACCACGTTTTTTCGGAGGTGGAAGAAAACTGGAAAACCCAGAGGAAACCCACATGGAGAACATGTAGAAGTCTACACACATTAACCCAGGGGAATCAAACTGGGGATCCTGGAGCTGTGAGGTGGCAACAGCACTCTCACCATGCAGCCCTTTTATTCATTTTTCACACCTTTTCAGAAGTTATTTTATTAATATGGTGATATTTAATACATAATGCAATAGATGACTGAGCTGCGTGTGAGCGTGAGAGAAAGAGACAAGTGGAAACAGCACATAAATAGTAGCACAGCGTCACATCTGCACAGCCAACCATGTCACAATGCACAGAAAACATGCTGAGTGTCTAATTTCTTCTAAAATCTGAACAGTAAGAAATATGAAAGATGTTTGCCTCCCTGATCAAGAAATTCGAGAGCCCATAATTTACACACTGGTTTAATTTCCCCTGTTCGTACAAAACAGCACAGAAGAAGAGCCATCTGTCTCAGGCTAAATCAGCCAAGCATCTTTATCACACAGCGTTTCAGCCAACACTATTATATTTCTTACAGCCCCCCGGGGTAATTAGCATTGTTTGTTACCCAATTAAGCTGCCTCTGACTTCATGCATGCCATTTGTGCACGCATGAAAACATGTCGAATTATACAATATATTAAAAATATAATCCACAGGATGACTCCAGCACCACAAAACTGGCAAAGCTGGAGCTACATGAGTAATAAATAAGACCAATCAACTGGTCTGAAGAGACATGAGAACACTGGTACTAAGTAACACATCAAACTCAGAACCATACGTCTGAGCATGAAACTCGAGCTAGCGGCTCAAATAAATCCGCTTGTTCTTTGAGCAAACACAGGAGGTGTTTACTCAGAGTTCCTCTCCCGGATGTCAAGGCCTTGCACATTTGCTTCACTCAGGTGTGTCTTTAGACAATACAGCCACTTCACCTTTTGATAAACCAAGGTACATTTCAACCATTTCTCCTGTCAGCATATTTTTATTCACTAAACCCGAGCAGGAAAAAAGAAATAAATTAAAACATCTCACTCTATTATTAGAAATGTGTACATCGTTAACTTGATTACATTCGATGTTGTTTTAAATCAGTATATAGAAACTCGCCTGATACATAAGACTAAAAAGTCTCAAAAAAGTGTGCACGCTCACATACACTCTCTCTCTCTCTCACACACACACACACACACACGAGTAAATGTTTGATCCACCTGCTCGCTGCAGATTTTCTCTCAGGCCATTAAGGTGAATTTGCACAAGGACACATGGCACAGACTTTTTAAATTCCACAAACTTATCACAGTCACATGCCCATTGCAAAGCTGTAGTAACTGTAATGGAGACCACTAGGAGAGAGAAACAGCACGTCCCCTCACCTGTTCAAGGCCATCATCCTCGCCAAGAGTCCTGCTGTCCCCGTTACTGTTGATAGGGATCTCCATTGTGGCTGCTTTGCTCATGATATTGTCGGTCATGCTGGTCCGTCACTGAAGGACAGGTGAGATTGGACAGAAAGAGAAAGATACATTAAGGAACAAGGAGTAAAGCGAGGAGGAAGAAAGACAGAGAAAGGAGGGAAGGAAAACCTAAGTCTATGAACTATGTTGTATATTTTGCATCTACGCAAATTAATGGCTAGAGATTAGCACTCAGTGACTCGCTAACTCTCTGGCCTGGAACGCTGACTGCTCGTTTAATCAGTGATACACCTGAAAGAGAGTCAAATATCTTTCACCTATATCCTTGTTTGTCTTACCAGTCATCAACCCACACCACTCCTTATCCTGCTAACAAAAGCTCAAGTCACTTTTTCAAGAACCGGTTTCTGCAAACAGATTTTAGTTTGAGCATTCAGCTCAAACCAAACCCAACGTTAAAGAAACAAGTTCATAAGAACGCAAACTCCGCACGTCAATCAATGACCAAAAAAAATAAAAAATAAAAAATTTCACAGGACCACCGCCTTCTTGTAAGATGTCAAACAGTTGCACAATTGGTTGAATGCAAGTTAGCATAAAACTGTCAATTGAAGCTTAACACAACACTAACACTACAACATTCCAGGACGCCAGTTACAAGAAGCAGAAGATCAAAGCTGTGCGTGTCTTCATCTCATCTGCGAGAAGAGCATTCAGGTGAAGGAAAGAGCCTCTTGATTTATACATGTGATTCCGACTGGAACCTCATGAGATGCAATTCCATGAAGAAGCGATGGCAAATAAGGAATATACAGACCTTCCTAATGCAACTCTACATTACCGAACATCATTATGTGAGGCTGTCAGGATTGGAAACACTCACTTCCTCAAGCTGAGCATCATGGGATGTCCTCATACCCTGAGGAGGCCCATCACGATAGCTACTTTTGTTGGACAATATATTGTCCAAGAAATAATTGCGATAAATGATATTGGTGTCATTTTAGGACCATTTTATGCCACTGATAATGATAATATAACAGCATAATAATGCAAGTACACGAATGAACCTTTTACTCTTTAGAATATTCAGACATTGGAAGAAGAATGTCAAAAAACAGTTTTCGTCTTCTGATGAAAATATCCTTTAAAATGTAGTCAATATTCCTTCTTGTCATATATATTCATTTTAGTTAATATTACTATGATTAAAACGGCATCGAAGATTAGTCAACAGCATCTTAGTTGACGAGAACATGCAAAAAATTAAACCAGTGCTATTGCTTGCTACACATCAAATACGAATGCACAGTTTTTGCATTTGAATGTGCGTTTTTATCATAAATTCGGCGAATAGTTAATAATAATAATCAAAGTTCTAATTTGAATTTGACAGCCCTAGAGCAGACGAGAGGACAAGCAGCGTGAATGGCTAAAATGTAGGTGACATTCATTCTTATGTACAACCCCAATTCCAAAAAAGTTGGGACGCGGTGTAAAATGAAAATAAATGTAAATAAAAACAGAATGCAATGATTTGCAAATCTCATAAGCCCACATGTTATTCACAATAGAACATAGAAAACATATCAAATGTTTAAACTAAGTAAATGTACCATTTTAAGAAAAAAAAAAAAAAAATTTTAAATTAGAAGGCCGCAACATGTCTCAAAATAGTTGGGACCAGGGCATCAAAAGGCTGGAAATGTAAGTGCTACTAAAAAGAAACAGCTGGAAGTTAACTGGCAACAGGTCAGTAACATGATTGGGTATAACAAGAGTATGTTAGAGAGGCAGAGACTTTCAGAAGTAAAGATGGGCAGAGGTTCACCAATCTGCAAAAAACTGCGTCTACAATTTGTGGAACAATTTCAGAAT
This sequence comes from Ictalurus punctatus, assembly GCF_001660625.3. Classification (NCBI taxonomy): domain Eukaryota; kingdom Metazoa; phylum Chordata; class Actinopteri; order Siluriformes; family Ictaluridae; genus Ictalurus; species Ictalurus punctatus. The sequence continues at coordinate 11,063,593 of NC_030431.2, read as the reverse complement.
AAATGTTCCTCACCTCAAGATCTCATTGTCTGTGAACACAGTTCGCTGTGCCATCCACAAATGCTGGTTAAAGCTCTATCATGTAAAGAAGAAGCCATATGTGAACATGATCCAGAAACGTCGGTGTCTTCTCTGGGCCAACGCTCATTTAAAATGGACTGAGGCAAAGTGGAAAGCTTTTCTGTGGTCAGACGAATTGAAATTTTAAATTGTTTTTGGAAACCCTGGACACTGCGTTCTCTAATCTAAAGAGGACTAAAGACGAGAGGGACCATCCGGCTTTTTATCAGCGCTTAGTTCAAAAGCCTGCGTCTCTGGTGGTATGGGGGTGCATTAGTGCCTATGGAATGGGCAGCTTGTCCATCTGGAAAGATGCCATCGATGCTGAAAGGTATATACAGGTTTTAGAGCAACATGTGCTTCCATTCGGATTCTATCCCATCTTTACGTGAGAGACCCTGCCGCTCTAAGATACTCTTTTTATACCCAATCATGTTACTGACCTGTTGCT